>NC_044558.1:36238840-36541501 GCF_007565055.1 Rhinopithecus roxellana
TCATGAAAATGGTGGAATTGAACCAATTCTACAAATTAAAGCATTTTAAAAATTCAGAAAAGATATCTCATAATGTGATAAAAGGCATGCACTTGCTTCTTTCCTAATTTTAGCATTGCTATCTAGCAGAAATTCACCAAATAAAGCATTTGGTCTGACTATATTGCTTTAAATTATTACAATGACTCTGGATTTTATAAATGAATTACGAATTATAGGAGAGGTTTTACATTCTAACTGTGTTTTACTTTTTCGCTCTCTCAACTTATGAGCAATCTTCCTAGCATACCTCATTACATTATTCACAGAGTACATTAATCTCACCACTTTTAAAAATAAACACCTGCCAGACTTCTCACACTGATTGTAGCTAAAGAAACTTTTCTGAGATTGTCCTTTTAAACATCTCTTATTCCTGGGGATAATCAGAAGAAAGGAAAATTGAACATGAAACTAAATTCAGTTATGGTATTTTAATACAACAATAACTAAGTACTCTAACATAAGTATCCTCTAGATCATTTTAAATATATGCTAAAAATTACATTGGAGTATATTATTTAGAAGCCAAATTCTTCATTCTTCCTAAATATGTGCATGGGCCAGAAACACATTAATTTCAGAACTCATTATAATGTTATTTGCTTAGTGAATGGAAAGGTAGAATCTCACACAAACACAGTTTTACCAATCAAAAAAATAGAATTAATACAATTTCTTCCAAAATCATATGATACTCTTACATTCTGGGAAATCATTCAGGCCTGACAGCAAGAAAACACTTTTAAATTGGAAAAGCCTTTAGTTTTCAAAGTTTTCTCTCAGTTTTTATTTTTCTTTTAAATTCTTTGGTCAGTAATGTTCCACTCAAGTACACTCTTCATAGCTTTTGAACACTATTCCCCATGTACTTATTTCCCACTTGAATGCTATCTAGAAGAAAATGTTAATCTACCTTCACCTATAAAAAACAATTATTTTTTCCTGATTGATATAAATTATTACACTGAGCTACATGAAATTGCCAGCATTCAACCATTTTGATCTACAAATCCAGCTTGATGGTACAAGCTAATATTATCAAAAAATTGAGAATTTCTTCATATCAGAAAAAGGCACTCTAACACAATCGATAATAAAAATTAGTTTTGATTTGTAATGTTTCTGAGATTGTAATTTCCTTGGATTTCAATTCATCTGCTATATAGTATGAATAATCATTACCTTATTTTTGCCTAATATTAATTCCCCTATTGCTAATTTCAGGGACAATTTTATTCTGTTTTGTTAAGAAAACAGAATTGCAGGAATAAAGGGTCTAAATATAGGGATTTCAGTTTACATGTATCTGGCAGAAACTGGGGTAGCAAATATAGGTACACTAGAGCTAAAGAACTGGAAAATGAGTCTCTAATGCTGTCAGCGGAAGCACAGGCGGAGGCAGGTGGGAAGGAAACCACCAACCCCAGGGACTTTTGACAAGCCTTCTTCTCTTTTTCCCAGAACTGCAAGTCGTAGAGGACACCAAACATCACACCTGGCCAGCACTGGACCAGGCCTACCTTAATGTTTATCACTTCGCTTCCACTTTCCTAATTTCACTCAAGTTTCTATTATTGAGAAACTCAAACTTGTACTAAAACAAAGAAGAGGATTCCAAGGAAAGTATGTCCTTTAAGTGATCAAAGATCTTTGTCTCCAAGAAAATATCATTTTTTCCAGAGAACCTAATGATATAAGCGTAACACTGACATACATCACACCCATGATTACGCAAACACACATACACAGGCGCACAAACTCAACTCAAAGATCTTGCCAATAAAACTAAGAGAAAAAGCTTTTCCTGGATCTTTAGAACATATTGACACTTTGTGGTCCACAGGCATAATTAGTAAGGTAATTGGTAGGAGCTAGAGTGCAAATCAGCCCTAATAACAACATTCTTTTCATACTCTGAAAGAAAGATGATCTGCTTAATCAGCTTCTATGTGAGTAATGAATCTCACGTCTGTCTGGTCACTTCTGAGGCCCTCTGCTCCTATTAGAGGATTAGACAAGTACTCAAGCTTTAATAGCTGCTACCCACTAGACCTTCAAGTCACCTAATAATCACTAATACAAGTAAATACTAGTGACTATGAAACTAGAGGAAAAATATTTTACCCCATGTGAAATCTCTTTCCAAAAAGACAAGCTCTTATTTTCAAAATATTGAGGCAAAATTGTTGTACCAATCAGTCTTACCATTTGGATAAAACTACTTTCAATTTGGAATTTTCCGATGTTTTCCTCATGATTAGATTGGGATAATATATATTTGACTACAATATAAAAAATAAGGTTTAAGATTGTCACTCAATTGGGTTATTATTATTTATTTTTGCTATTTAGTTGTAGGAGTTCCTTATGTATTTTGAATTTTACCTCTTTATCAGATATATCTTTTGAAAATATTTCATTTCATCCTGTAGGTTGTCTTTCCATTCTGTTGTTTGCTTTGCTGTGCAGAAGCTTTTTAGTTTGAGATAGTTCCCTTGTCTATTTTTTGCTTTCATTGCTTGTGCCTTTGGTGTTTTATCCAATAAATCATTGCCAAGGACAATGTCAAGAAGATTTTTAAGTGTTTTCTTCCAGAAGTTTGATTTTCTCAAGTCTTAGCTTTAAGTCTTTAATCCATTTCGAGTTGATTTTTGCATAGGATGTAAGATAAGGGTTCAATTTCTTTATTTTGCATGTAGATATCTGGTTTTCCCAACATCATTTGGTGAGCAAACCAACATTTCCCCCATTGTCATACTTGGTACACTTATCTAAGTTAACCACATATAAGTGGTTTAATTTCTGGGCTCTCTATTGTGTTCCAGTGGTCTATATGTCTGTTTAATGCCAATAGCATACTGTCATAATTACTGTGGCTTTGTGACAAGTAACCTCATTAAAAATGAGCAAAGGAACTGAATAGACATTCCCCCAAAGAAGAAATATAAATTACGAAATGGCATACTTGGTCAGCATCACTAATAGTGCACAAGATCACTAATATCAACAAAATGTAAATCAATACCTCAATGAAATATCCCCTCATACGTATTGAGCTGGCTATTCTACAAAAGCACAAATGTTGAGGATATGAAGGGTATCCTTATATACTATTGGTGAAAATATAAATTGGTGAAGTCATTATGAAAAACAGTATAGAGTTTCCTGAAAAAAGTAATAATAGAACTACCATATGATATAATAGTTTCACTTCTGGGTATATATCCAAAGGAATTGACATCATTATTTTGAAGAGATATTTTCACTCCCATATTTACTACAGCATTGTTCACAATAGCCAAGACATAGAAGCAACCTAAATATCTATCAACAGATCAGTGGATAAATACAATATGGCATATAGATACAATGGAATAGTATTTAGCCTTGAAAAAGAAGAAAATTCTATCATTTGTGACAACATGGATGAATCCAGGAAACATTAGGCTAAGTGAAAGAAATCAGACACAGAAAAACAAACACTATATGCTACCATTATACAACACATCTAAAAATAGTTAAACTTACAGAAACAGAGAGTTAAATAGTGGCCGCCAGGAACTGGAGAAAAGGAGAAACAAGTTTTTGTCAAAAGATATGGAGTTTCAGTTATGTAAGGTGAAGAAATCTTAGAGAATTACTGTACAACATAGTACCTATTGGTAGCAATACTGTATCGTATATTTAAAAATTTACTAAGAGGGCAGATCTTATGCCAAATGTTCTTATCACACAAAAAAATACTAATAAATAAGAAAGCAGGAAGAAACCTTTGGAAGTGATGGATAGGTTTATGGCATAGATTGTGGTGATGGTTTCATGGGTATATACAAACTCATCAAGCAGTATACATTAACCATGTATGGTTTATTGTATGGTAATCATACCTAAATAAAGTGGTTTAGAATTTGTCAATAAAAATGACTTTAATCTATGAAACAAAAGTAAATAAAGAACTAGTAGAGTCTAAACAGCAGATTATCAAAGAATTTTATAATCCCAGTCCATAATAATGAAGACATTTTACATTGTGCCTCAGTAAATATATATACATATATTACTAAAAAATTCAGGTAATTTTATTTTTAAAAAATATTGCTTGTAATCTACAAAACTCATTCTTCAATTCTGCTATGACTTGCAATTTTAATAAACTAGTCCAATTTAGTCCATATCACAGATGAAATCAAATAGTCCTTTCTCCCCTCTACAGCTTTGGAGAGTATTTGATTGAATAACCCCAAAGATAGGGAAACTGAGACATAATATTTGGACAGAAGATATGATCTTTATCATTATAATGTCTCATAAGAATTTACTTACATGGGCTGGAAATATTAAAGGTTAATTACGAAAAAAATACATATTTTTGTAATTTTCATAATGGCCATTACAGTTAAATTAGATGAATCAAGAATGAAGAAGTTAATTGCATGGATAAAGGTTGTAAAGTAAATTAGTAGTAAAGAGGGGAATAAAAACCAAGCATCTGTCCCCCTCAGTCAGTTTCACATAAGTCCTATAAATAGTAGATTTAGCAGTAAATTGCATTCTCTCTTATGCTTCTTATTACCTAGGGTTGCTTTTCACTATAAAAGAGAAAATGAATGTAGAAAACTCAAAGCCATGTACAAATGATTCTGGTTCTCAATTTCGCTTCTCCATTGAATATAAAATTTTCAAGTAGCATATAAAAATGTCCTCTGTTTCAAGTGACTAGCATTATAGCAGTCCCCATGGCACATTCACACACTTGAACTGAAAGGTAATATTACAGAGATCATTTCCAAATGGAGATAAAAATAAGAGAAGAATCCTTCATCCTAAGTCCCATTCAGAAATATGGCTGAAACGCATGTTTACTTATTACTTCTGTTTGCTTAAAGATGTGGACACACATCTAGGGAGCAGTTTCAGAAAGGGCAAATCTGTCAGGGATCTATCAAGTGACTAGAGTATGGTCTAGGCATGTGAGGAATTCTAATATAGGTATTTGGAGAATCTTATGAATTCAGTTCTTGTTTAGGAGACTACAGAGTAATTCATTAGCAACATTTTTTATTGTCATAAGAAAGATGCGGGGCCAGTTCCCAGTGTCAGTTGCTACCTCTTCAGGCTATTTGGCACACATTATGTAGTAGATGTTGCCTGAAAACAAAGTTAGAGGCCAAGACATGTGACATGTTGCTCATCAACAATTCTCCTAGTCAAGAAATAAGCAGCATGTTAATGGGCCCTCAGATATTAGCTATCCTTGATGTGTTGCACTGTTATGGCGCATGTGTATGCATGAAGAAGGGACAAAGTAAATGCAGGAAATAGATGGGCACAAAAGCCCTTGGAACTTGGCCAGCTCTATGTAAACATTAGGGTGATTTACCGTGTCTAAATGCAGATGAAAAATGATTATAGTCATTTTAAGTCATTCAATTATTGACTCTATTCAAAGGAATAAGGTCCTAATATAAAACAAATTGTTTTGTTGACTTTTGGTTACCTAATTTTAATAGGATTTTTGTTTTGCTTATTACACTTTACTTTAAATCTACAATGTCAGTAACTTTACTTGTGACTCACTGCTCCTTCTAATGGTGATAACTTTTTAATTACTCAACATATCTCTTGGTGGCACTTTTTCACGTTAAAACAAGTTTGATAGAAGGAAGTCAGAACTGGATTATTTAAATGAATTTGAATTATAGCTATTAACACTATAAAAGTCAAGGGAGAAAACAGCACAGAAGATAAAGGAAATTTTTGATAAGGGATGATAAGAATTCTGACCCATGGTTAACATTGTGCTGAGTAAGTGGTTTATAAACTTGATTCAATACACTGATAAAGGGACACACAAAGTTGTGTGCAAAACTTTTCAGTAAATATGTATTTGTGCAATTAAATATCCTTTAATAATTAAAGGATCCATAGTTTTCATAATATTTAAAAGCAATCTCAAGTGGATTTGTGATCAAAAGTCCTAAAAAATCCCTACTCTCTCGAAAGAGTAGGGAGTAAAGGCTCATAACAATCTTACCAAACTTTCAAAAAACCAGATAATATATACTTTATACAAAATGTTTGAGAGAATTAAAAGGGAAATAAATATATCCAACTTATTTTGGGTGCCAGTTTATACCTGACATTATAACTGGACAATATAAAGATAAAATGATAATTATAGACCACTTCTTTGGATTCAACATGTAAAATGAAAATGAAAATTTTCTGCGTAGAACTCAACAGCATGTAAGTCAATCTAACACTAATGACTGTTAATAGGTAAAAGGTAAAATCTCAGAGACTTAACACAATGGAGACTTTTTTTCTTACTCAGATGAAGGTAGTGATAGGGAGGGAAGGAATAGTGAATGTTATATCTCAAGCAGTCATTAAAGGACCTAGTTAGCTTCTTCCAAGGTCATAGGGGTTGTGACTTCCAGCCAACAAATGGGAGAAAAAATATAATTCACTAGGAAGAAAGGAAAGACTGTTTAGTGGATGGTGCTACAACAATTGTTTATTAATATCAAAAAAATAAAATTAAATTAAATATCTACATATTACCTATAGCACATTTAGTTACTATGAGAATATTGATATTTGAATTAGAATCCAGCTTCTTAAGGCCTGGATAAGGAAATTAAATCAAAGAATCTCTTCCACTGTATTTTATTGGTCAAGCTGTCACAAAACCCAGAATGTGTAAAATAAAAATATATGATGACAAAGAAAATAAATTATATTGACAGTTATAGAGTGTTTATAATACATTTTATATAGTAATGCATTTGCTTTCTAAAAGCAATTAAATCAACAGATCTAGGGCTAGCTGTAATAACTTTCATAACTTCAAAGTAGTGATTAGTGTAAATATTTTGAAATTTCGGAATCAACTATTTTGTGATATAAAATTATCTACTGTTTCTATTAGTAACAAAGTAGTAACAGGTGCTCTTAATTGTACCCTGTTTTTTTGCCTATATACTTAGTTAAAAGAATTACTAAATTTCATTGAGAATTTATGGAAAATATTTTTTTCCATGCAGGTACTTTGTAGTTATGTATTCACGGATATTAAGTTATGGGCCCCTGTTGAAGCCTGGTTTTTATTTGCCTCCTATTGCTTTCATGTCGTTGACAGGTTCATTGTTTATCGTTTTTTTTTCTTTCTTTTCCTTATTTGACCACTGCAATTACATCCTTCAACAGATTATCTTTTTGCTGTATAGTTGCAATCTAAGTTTGAGTCTAAGCTATGTTTACTGTCTTGGAAACTAGTAAGAATTGCTCATTGGGGATATCATTTTATCAAGGAACCTTCAGAGAGATAAAGAAAATAATCTTCAGGGGAGAAGATAGCCAACCCAATTCTGCTAAATAACAACTCAGCTACATAGCAAATTCTTAATAATGGTTAGGATTAAGTGACTTTTGAATATAAGTTATTTGCAACCAGATTTTATTTTTCCCTCTTCTAGAAGGCACCATAGCCTTTATTCTGTGTCCTAGGAAGTGAGAAGGTTGTGGTGATAAATCTATTTTTATCAAAATTTCTAGAAGATATTGGCTGTAAAACATTGTTAATTTGGTGTCTCTCTAACAGTGAACAAAATAGGACAAACAAGCATTCTGAAAACATTAACAGAACATATCTTTGTCTCAAAGCATTTAGGGCTCAAGAGAAATCATTGCTGCTTTAGCACCTGGAGAACTGCAGCTCAGGTGTTCAAAAGAAGAGATGCACACAGGCATCTATGTTGTCAGCAAGCTAGCACTATCAAAGCATCTGGAGACAACAATAGGAGTCAAGGATAGCATCTCTAGCATAAATTCCTAGTAAGCAGGCCTTTTCAGGAAGTCCTAGTTGCAGTGCAAATTTTCCAGGAATCTCATCAGAGAGCTGCAGCAGAGATCTTCAATGTGACCAGATCACCCCATCTCACTTAGCTCTCCCACTAACAACTTTATCTATTATTTGCCTTGTTCTCCTCAGTATATTTTTCATTGTCAGAAGTCACTGTGTCTTTTTATTTTAATTTTCTATTATTTCTCTCTCGGCTATAATGTAACTTTTGATCAAGAAGGCATCTTATTTGTCTGTTGCTTTAACTGTGGTCCTCAAAAAACTCAATGAATATTTATCAAAATAATTAAAGGATGAATGAGCATTATCTATTCTGACTGTCTTCACTCTTGCATGGGAATAGCCGTCCCTGGGTTCACCAATAGTCTTCATGTTACTAAATCCAAAGGATCCTATCAGCAGCATTCAACAAAATTGAACTCTCCTTTTTTTCTTACAACAATCTGGATTATCAACTTTCCTGCACTCCAGTCTTCGAATTCTCATTTTCTCCTTTCCTTCTCAGTCTCCTCTACAGCTTGTGCCTCAAACTGGCTTCTATAAGGGTCTTTTAGAACTCTTTCCTAAGCTCACAACTGTTCACACTCTAAATGCACACTCTAAATGCACAGTAGACAACATACTCTTATTCATACAAAGACTATTTGTTTGTCTCCCAAATATGTATTTCTATGTATCTGTATACGAGACCATACTTCTCTGCCTCGTGAATATATACAACTATATCTTTGATATATGCACTTTTTTCAAAAGTGTATAATGTATGCTTGGTCGGATGCAGTGGCTCATGACTGTAATCCCAGCACTTTGGGAGGCCGCGGTGGGTGGATCACTAGAGGTCCCGAGTTAGAGACCGGCCTGCCAACATATGAAAGCCCATCTCTCAGTACAAAAATTAACCGGGCATAGTGATGCATGCCTGTAATCCCAGCTACTCAAGAGGCTGAGGCAGGAGAATCACTTGAACCTGGGAGGGGCGGAGGTTGCAGTGCGCTAAGATGGCGCCACTGGGCTCCAGCCTTGGCGACAGAGCCACAATGTGTCGGGGTGGGGGATGGGGGAAAGGGGATATAATGTGTGCTAAACTAAACTCTTAATTTTTGAGACCCCGGATTTGTGAATGCTAGTGTTTTACCATTGCAAGAAATAGTTCCACCACCCAATTCATCATACAAAACGTATACATTGTGCAATAGATCATTTGTGACACCTTCTCCTTTCTCATATCCATCAAACCACTAAAACAACCTGTCTTGCCATTTCTGATTCTAAACATTTATTCATTTCTTTTTGTTTTTTGTTTATTTTTTATTATTTATTTATTTATTTATTTTTTGAGACAGTCTCCTCTGTTGCCCAGGCTGGAGTGCAATGGCATGATCTTGACTCACTGCAACCTTGACCTCTCGGGTTGAAGCAATTCCCCTGCCTTAGCCTCCCAAGTACCTGGGACTACAGGCATGTGCCATCATGCCCAGCCAATTTTTTTATATTTTTGGTAGAGACAGGGTTTCACCACGTTGGGCAAGCTGGTCTCAAACTCCTGACCTCAGATGATCCACCTGCCTCTACCTCCCAAAATGCTAGGATTATAGTCATGAGCCACAATGCCCGGTCCATTTATTCATTTCTTACAAAGTCCTCAGACATTAGTATGGTTCAAGATTGAACTGTTACAATTTCTTTTTTTCTTCTATTTATATTCCACTATTGTCTTCTTCTAATCTATTATCCGTTTGCAGTCAGTAAAATTCTGATGTACTTTTTCAAATCCTTAAATAGTTTTCTATTGCTCTTAGTCCTTAATATCCCTGAAATGTCATGCCAAATCTGGCCCCTGTCAAGCACTTTTGTCTACCTAACAGCTCTATTTGGGTATCTCACACTGTTTGAATTCATCAACTTTTTCCCAAAAGTGTTTCTTAAACACTGTTTTTTTGTTTTGTTTTGTTTTGTTTTGTTTTGTTTTGTTTTGTTTTCTGACATGGAGTCTCTGTGAGCCCAGCCTTAACCACTGTTTCTGATTTCACTTAATGCCTGGTGACTCAGTCTAGATTCCTAAAAGTAACTGTTGATTATTTTCTGTTATTCAGCCCATGCCCTAATCAATCACCAAGTTCTTTACGTATTTGATTTTTAAGTTTTATTTTAAAAATTTTAATTTATACAAAATAATTGTACATATTTATGGGATACAATGTGATGTTTCTATAAATGTATAGATTGTGTAATGATAAAATCACCATAAGTAGCATATCCATCACTACAAACATCTATCATTTCTTTGTAGTCAGAACATTCAAAATCTCTTCTAGCTATTTTGAAATATACAATAAATTATTGTTAACTATAGTCACCCTACTCTGCAATAGGACACCAAAGTTTATTCCTGTCTAACTGTAACTTTGTACCCACTTATATTTTTACCTGAAAGTGTCTTTAAATCTTTCAACTATTTGTATTTTGCTTCTTATAACAAGTAACAATTTTGATACTCCTATATTAAAACTAGATTTTCTTATGCAATTAAAAAATACTTATGTAGTAATGTTCTTATGAATAGTAAATTTCAATATTATGCAATACGGAGTATTTAGGTTGATAATAGCATTATTTTAAACTGTGCTGCACTGAAGTTACTAATTTGTTTACTTCTCCAATTATTTTATGGTTTAAATTTCTGTGATAATGGATCTAAATATAGGCATGGGTTGAAATATACATATTACCCTCAAGAAGAATTGTACTAATTCATGTTTCAAAAAACAATGTACAAAAATGCTCACACCAAAGCCAACGTAAGTGACATTACTTAAGATGGCTCGTTTTAAAAAATGACTTTGTTCATTACATTGATGTTTAAAAAATGAATTTATTTATTACACTGAGCTTACATTACAAACATTAAAAAATTTTTTAATGTTTAATGTCCCTTTAAATTTTCTCTTATGCTAATTACATGAACAAAACTTGTGTACATTTTTCTGCTATGGTCATCATTTTCATGTTGGCTTATTAGGACATTTTACATTTTCAAAATTTATGTTTTTTATATATTGAAAACATTTTTCCAGATTGTCCTTTACCTATTTTTTTTTTTAGAAATTGATGTTCAAGTATTTTACATAAACAAATTATTCAATTTTATAAATTATTGCCTCTTTCACTTTGTTCACTTTCCTACAGAAAAACTCACAGCAGGATTACATATGTATTCAAAATTTTATCTTGCAGCAATTTTATGGTATTCTAATATCTATTACGATGTAGTACTCAGGTTGAGATTGACTGAATTATTTTGTATCTAATCCCATGCTTATTGTTTACATCTATGCCACTTGAATATTTCCTGATTTACCATTATTTGTCGTCTTCATCTCATACTTATTAATGTATGTATTTGGGCATGATGCAACACAATCTATTTCCAATATAACACTGTTTCAGAACTATAAGTTTTTTGTTTTTTGTTTTTTGTTTTTTTTTTTTTAGACAGAGTCTCACTCTGTCACTCTGCCACTCAGACTAGAGCACAGTGGTGCAATCTCAGCTCACTGCTACCTCGGCCTCCCTGGTTCGATTCTCCTGCCTGAGCTTCCCGAGTAGCTGGGATTACAGGCATGAGCCACCATGCTTGACTTAGTAACATAAGTTTTTAATTACTATATTTTAATTACTATATTTTATATGTTTTAAAAATCTGGGGGGAAATTATTTTTTAATGTTCTGAAAATTGCTTAACTCACATTTACTATGTAAGGTAAGCTTTAGAATTAATTTTTTGAGAACCATCAGCCATTACTTTTGGATTCTGATACTGACTACCTTGCATATAATTTCAATTAGATAAAACTGACATCTTTACAACTTTATGTCTTTCTATATATGAACATTCTGTTAGAGGCAGTAGGCAGAGAAATTTCTAGATAGATAGGGGCACGTCCCTGGTGAAACCAGATCTTCAACCCCAAAACAGCCTGAAGCCTGAAAATCAGGTTGCCAGTTCTGGATGGAGTCCACGACAAGAGTGAGAACCTCTATTCCTGTTTGCCAGTTCTTTCCTAGCTGGTTGTTTCTGAATAATGCTTTTTAACCCATGGAATGTTGCCTTTTGCAAGGTACCTACTACCTGGGCCTCCCCAGTTCTGAGCCTATAAAAACCCTAGACTCAGCTACATATGCCTACCTTCCGGTAGGGACCTGCCTTCCAGTAGGGACTACCCACCTCGGGTTCCCTCTCCACTGAGAAGTGTTCTGTCTCTCAATAAAATTCTTTCCTGCCTCCCTCACTCTTCGGTTGTCCCATAACCTCATTCTTCTCGGACACGGAACAAGAACCTGAGACCTGCCAAGCAGCAGGTGCCAAAGATGCTGCTGTAACACCATAGCCCTCCATGTTCCATCCTCCACTGATGCTGAGTGGCAGCCCCATGTGACAGGAAGTGGAGGCAGAGCTGGGCCAGCCCAGGAGCCACGTGCTGGAGGCAGTTGAGGAGACTGAACAAGCTGGGACATGACCCCTTTTGCCAAAGCATGGAGACGGTGGGAGTGAATAAACTGTAAGATAAACAAGCCATGAACCTTCTGGAGTCCAGACCTCAGGACTCCATAAGCCAGAGTTGTGACACACTGTAACTGTATATTATTACTACAAAATTTGTTGCTCTAAATTGTGCTTCATGTTTTTAGTTTGTTTTTACACATATTTTGAGAAAGTTTCATCCTTAATATTTTTAAATGTTGCATATATTAGAATATTCTGACTTCATACCTGAAGGTCCTATGACAATGTCAAAAATTCTTGGCACACAAAACTTTTTCCTATTGAAAATATTTATCTTCTTTTGCAACCTGTTACCAAAAAAGATTGCTAAAGAGGAAGCTTTGAAGCTATTTCATTTTTTGTACTTTATTATTTGTTCAGAGAATATTAAACTTTACCTTGTGAATGTCACTAAATGTAGATCAATTTTCACTAACATTGCTTGCAATTCACTCAGTCCTTTTAGCTCAGGGAAAATCCATTCTAATATAACTTCTGACCACTTCTTTTTCATTAAATCTAATCACTTAAAGGAGCAGATGGACAGTAGAGTTTTCTTATATATGAACACTTTTCTGATGTGTTTCAATCCCAAATCTCTGAGTCACAAGGCAGACAGACACACAGAAGAGATCAGGGTAAGTGTATTTCTCTTTAAAGACTCAGAGATTCAAAATGATGTGTTGAATTTGGGACAGGTCAACCTTAGTCTAGTTCTATATTTTGTAGTCAGGTGAAGTGTCGTCAAAATTTTTGTCTTCAGTAGTCCCTCAGCCTTCTATTCTATTTTATTATACATTTTCTTAGGGAGGTTTTCACTCTTTTGTTTATTCCATTTGTTTTAATTCTGCAATATTGACTGAGGCTGTCTTTTAAAATGATATTTGAGTATGTTGTCCAAATACCTTTTTAAAGCAAAACCTATGCATTTTTTTTTTCCACAAAAGGCAAATATGGGTTAACAAGCAGAATATGGTATTCAGAGAATTTGTGACAAAGAATAGGCACAGGCAAGTGGTTAAATGTCAGGGACTTTCCAAGAGGGATATCAGAAAATCACCGACAGTCAGATCAGTGGAGCATGACAATGAACAATTTAGGAGCTGTCACTGTTCAGAGTTCCACAGAAGTAAGCTAAAAAATAACTGCATGAAGTAGCAGGCTGACATATTAGGGGACTAATTGCAGTCTCTGAACTGGTGAGAGAAAAGGGACTGACCACAAAGAAAGCAGGAGTTCAGGGTGAGGAACTTAAGTGGGAACCTTTGCCCAGGGGACCAGGACCAATCTGCGATTACAGACATGTGCCTTCGAACAAAGCAGAAGCATAATTTCTTGATTTGGCCTGTATGGTCACAGCCAGATTGGTAGCAGTGACAACTTGTTGCTGACCATCTGGCCGTGAATTAAATCCTTGCTGGCAAGGGAGAATTTGGGGTCTAGAAAGTACAGCAGGGTTAAGCTTAACGTCAAAAAGTCTGGCAAAGGAATGGTAGCCAGCTTCTGCTGCTGTGAACAACTGGCCTAATTCATAATATATTCATACTACATTTTTTTCAGTAGTCTTTAATTATGTACTTTAATTAGGAACATCACAGCTTCCTAGCAATAGGTACTTCTCTTATTATTAAGAATAACCTATCATATACAGGATATTCTTTGCTCCTTGGTAAACATTGTTTATGTTATCTACCTGTCAAAATGTTTATCTCAGCCATTTCAAATGGTGGGGCACATTATTTAAAATCAAGAAATAGAGTATCTTTAAACTTGAGATATTTCCCTGTTATGCATATTTTAAATTTAAAATGTCCCATTCAAATGAAAAAAGAAATGTGTCAAAATTTGGTAAACGGTATTTTCAATAAATGCCATAATTTGCTATTCTTTTAGAGATCCTGTTACTAAATTAGTCCACCAAAGCATATTTATGACTTATTTATATTGTCTATTCTCAAATTGTCACAGATGTAGACATGAACACTTTCTTATACAACATCACTTTCTGGACATATTTGATAAATGATTTTATAAATACAAATTTTAAAGTGTCCACTAAATTTTTAGTAATCTAGGATGGAAACCAGAGTATTCGATGGGGTGGGGTTAGTGATTAGAATATTACTTTTACTTCTACTCCTCAAAGCTCCTATTCTGAATAAGATGCTGCTTGTCACTTTCCATTTTTGTATCAGCCTATTGACTTTACAAGCTGAAAGCTCTTGATCTTTAATGATCTGTAGCACATCTGTATGCATAGTACTGTCTTCCAAACTCAACAATACAAAAACATTAGGCACGTATCACAGAGCTCTTTTAATACATTTTCTATGCAACAATGCTTTTCCCAAATGCAACCCATTTTTGCATAAAAAATAAGATTGTACTGTGTGGAGATAATCAGGTAGTTATGCTGAACTAATGAGCTTTTCTTTTTTCTGACAGTACTCTGATACAGTAATTGGAGAATTTAGTTATTCCTTAGATTCAGGAATGATGAGTTCTGTAACTTTGGTTATCATGAAAGATTTCCTTACACTAGAATATCCTGGCCAGGTAAGTGCATTAACAAAGCAACACTCCAATCCATTGATAACAGTATATGAAATAATTGGCTGCCTATTCATTTACATAAAATCATTCATTAAAACTGAGATACTTTGCATATAATGTAAATTAATTGTGCCTACTTGCCAATGTTATTTTCATTAAATAAATGGATCTTAAACTATGTGTTATTTTTCTTCCTTATTATATAAAACAAAATCTTCAAAAAGTGGTCACAGAGAAATGATAACATCAGTTAGGATAACTTAACTTTTTTTAGAGGAAATATTTCTTCTATCTTGAAAACACATTTTACGAGTTATATTTTCACAATTTTAGACATTCCACCTCTCATTCTGTTTGTCTCAGGTACTGATTATGTTTCAGAATTTAGTCTTGATGCTCTATAATCATATACATGCTCTTTTTGCACTCTAAAAATAATATTCAATACAAAATACAAAATAGGAGATGAAGGGCCTGCAAAATTCATTTAGACTAGTAGCATATTTATTTAGCACATGTGGGCAACATTCTTATGAAAAGATGTTTTATTATTTCCCCAATATGACAAACAAGCTAGTGAGAAAGTGGCAAATCCTCCATGTTTGGCTATTTTACTTTCAAGCTCTGGCCCATTTCTTACACTGTTGTGGCAACAGCCTTTGGTTTCCTATTTCTTTTCCTCTCTGACGCTCCCTTCTTTTCATAGTTTGCTGTATTCATGGTTGAGGAAACGAAAACTTCTATACTGCAATGAAGTTAGTTTCGTGCATGTACCCAACATAAGAAAGGCAAGTAAATGACTACTTTTTAAGATAAGCATGTCTTACCTCCAAATCTATGTTTAGAGATTTTAAAAGTATTGTATTACTTTTTAAATATTTCTAAGACAAGCATACTTGAAAAAATGTTATGCCTTTTTCTAATTCCTTTCCTTTTCTGGCTTGTTTGAGGGAACCCAGAATATAAAACAAAGCTGATGAGAAGCCAAGAAAAGACATGATTAAATTAAAGCAAAATAATAAAAGAACAGAATCACTTACATATTCAGTAATAGCCAGCAAAATAAAAAAAAATTATAAGAACAAAAGGAGAGAGGGAAAACAGGAAGGAAAGAAAGAATTGAGGAAAGGAAGGAAGGAAGGAAGGAAGGAAGGAAGGAAGGAAGGAAGGAAGGGAAGAAAAGGAAGGAAGGAACGAAGGAAGGAAGGAACGAAGGAAGGAAGGAAAAGAAAAAGGAGGGAAGAAAGAAAAGGAAGGAAGGAAGAAAGGAAGAAAGGAAGGAAAGAAGGAAGGGAAGGAAATGTTCTCAAACTAAAATGTGTTTTCTTCAAATTGAGTGAGCAAAACAGAGATTTCTTGCAGCTGTTACATTTGCTGTTAGAACTGAAGTGGTAAATCAACTCAAGCTGCTCTGTCAGCCAATCAAGAACTCTTTACGTTTTGGCTGGGTCTTTAGCACAGAGATCTGGGTGGTCACAGGTTGCTTTCGTGTAGGATAATGTTTAATGTACTGTACAGCACATCCTTGAAAACTGGCCAAGACTAACATGGACTTGGCAGACACTTTCTGCAGCTCTGGGTGCCAACAGATGTCTTTGCTAGGTGAAAACAAATAAGAACCAAAATTCTTCCCAGCCTGCTGAAATGAAAGGTTCCTGGGAATTGCTGAGTGTTAAATTGCTGTCCTAAAACCTTTCATTTTGTGCTCCTGTTCTGAGTTGTGTTTTTGTTGCAATTGGCTCCCTGCCTAGGAACTTGGTTTGCTCTGCTGGGTTAACCACGATAAGCAGCTGGCGTGAGGACTATGAGCTGATTCGACAGTGGCTCAGTGGACTTCAGGATTACCTCTACCACAAGAGGGTAGTATAAATCTTTGAAAGGCAGAGGGGATATTTTGATTCCCATCCCCAATCACTCTTCTCTTTGAACCTGGTCTCTTTGGCTCTCTTTTACTTTGCCCTTTCTCTGGAAACTCATACAACTGCCATTCTGCAAGCTTACATTGCTGTGGCACTTTATTAGCTTCAAAATTGTCAAAAAACAATCAGTGTGACTGCTGTCTGCAGTGGAAGGGAGTATTCAGCAGTTAGAGTCTATATTCATATGGGGGGTAAACATTTTAAAACTGTCCCCTTAAGACTCATGAATAAGACTATGGAATGTTTTCTTAGTATTCAATGTCTATGTAATAGAAGGAAAAGGGATTAGCTGGAGTGTGAATATCCATTCACAAATATTTATGTTATTGAAAATTGCAAGAAAACTTGCTCATTCATTTATAAATATTTTATTGATATTTTTATTAAACCTCCACTACATACTAGACACTAAGGATACAGCAGTAGGCTAGAGAGGCCACCTTGCTCTCATGGAGTTTGCACATGAGCATGAAAGACAAATACCAAGTGTGTTTACAAACCGTTATAAAAGTCAGGTGGTGGTAAGTGTGAAGAAAGAATATGAATCAGGAAAAAGAGACGTGGGGAAAAGGGCAGTGTGATTTAGATAAGGTGAGTGAGTAAAGTTCTTAATCAAATACACAGGTAAGTACATATAAATTGAATGGTATTTATCCTTTCATTTAACATGTATTTATTGACTACCTAATACATATAATTCATGTCAGATGTTCTATTTAGTATTTAGTCAATATTGTTTACATTCTTCAGGTATTGATTATTGCCACTCTTGCATAGCATAGATTTTAAGATCTTAGGTTTTGATATTAAACACCTGTGTTTGCATCTTATTGTAATGTGACCTCTGGTAATTTTTAAAATAGCTTTCCTATATATAAAATAATATGTACCATAGAGTTGTCAGGCATATTAATGACATAGCAAGGGAGAAGGGCCAAGCATTAAGACCTGAAGCACAGTTTACACCTATCAAATATCAGTTATTGAAATTCTTAAAATTAATGCATAGCCATATCTTTCAAGTTAAAAATATTAACAGTATAATCATGGGAACTTTTCTGTCCTTAAAAATCTTCCATAATTTAATGATAACATTTTTAAAATGAATAGTTACAGACTGGAACAGAAAAAAAAAAAAAAAAAACTGCCATTGCTTTTCTACAAATGAAAACAAGTTAACTCATAAGCCCCCATTTTCAAAATATTATTAGTTCAAGGTAAATCAGCTACAGATGGTCTCTGACTTACCATGGTTCAGCTTACGATTGTTTAATTTTACAACGATGAGAAAACAGTATGTATTCAGTAGAAACTGTACTTCAAATTTTGAATTGTGATATATTCCCATGCTGACAATATGTTGTATGATACATTACTCCCTTCCACTGCTGGGCAGCCAGTGAGTCAAAGCTCCCAGATGGGCAAGAGATCACGATGGTGAACAACTGATAATCTACAGTTTGCTGTGGTGGAAAGCGTATTTTTTTTTTCTTTTTTTTTTTTTTTTTTTTGAGATGGGGTCTCACTATGTTTCCCAGGCTGGTCTCAAATTTCTGGGCTGAAACACTTCTCTTTCCTCGGCCTCATAAATAGCTGGGATTTCTGGCCCCTGCACCTGGCCAGAAAACATCTTCAATCATAGATTGCAGAGCTCCACCACTAGAGTTTGTGATTCAGGAGGTCCTGGGTGGAGTCTGATAACTTGAGTTTCTAACAAGTTTCCAGGTGATGCTGATGCTGCTTGCCCACAGACCACTCACCCAGATAAATTGTTATTTTCTTTTGGGCTTGAAAATCATTATGCTACATTTTTCCTTCTTTGTATTTTGTAACATAAAATGTATCTCTCAGTATTTCAAAATCGGCTCTTAGTATTTCAAGTCTAATTTTGCTAGGCTTCCTTTTAGGATTTTTATAGTTTTATGTTTTACATTTAAGTCTTTAATTCATCTTGAGTTAATTTTTGTATATGGTGAGAGAGAGGGATTCCAGTTTTATTCTTCTGCATACAGCTTGCCAGTTTTCCTAGCACTGTTTATTGAATAGGATGTTCTTTCCACAGTGTATATTTTTGCAACTTTGCCGAAGATCAGTTGCTTGCAGGCATGTGGCTTTATTTCTGACTTCTCTATTCTGTTCTGTTGATTTGTATATCTATTTGTATACCAGTATCATGCTGTTTTGTTTACTACAGCCTTGCAATATAATTTGAAGTCAGATAATGTGATGCCTCCAGCTTTGTTCTTTTTGTTTAGGATTGTTTTGGCTATTCAGGCTGTTTTTGGCTCCATGTGTATTTTAGTGTTGTTTCTAATTCTGTGAAAAATGACATTGATAATTTGATAGGAGTGGAATTGAATTTGAGGGTTACTTTTGGCACTATGGTCCTTTTGATGATGTTGACTTTTCCAATTCATGAGCATGGGGTGTTTTTCCATTTGTTTATGTCATCTCTGATGTCTTTAATCAGTGTTTTATAGCTCTCCTTGTAGAGATCTTTCATCTTCTTGGTTAAATGTATTCCTGGGGTGTTTTTTTTTTTTTTTTTTTTTTTTTTTTGTAGCTATCATAAATGAGATTGAGTTCTTGAATTTTTTTCACAGCTTGATCATTATTGGTGTATAGAAATGCTATGGATTTTTGTACACTGGTTTTGTATGCTGAAACTTTACTGAAGTCATTTATTAAATGCAATATTCTTTTTGAGGAATCTTTAGGATTTTCGACATATGATATCATCAATGAGTAAAGATAATTTGAATATCTCTTTTCCAATCTAAATGCCTTCTATTTCTTTCTCTTGACTGATTGCTTTAGCTAGGACTTCCAGTACCATGTTGAATAGGAGTGGTGAGAGTGGGTATTCTTATCTTGTTCTGGTTCTTAGAGGAATGATTTCAAACTTTGCCTGTTCAGAATGATGTTGGATGTGAGTTTGTCATAGATGGCTTTTATTATTATGAAGCATGTTTTTTCAATGGCTCATTTGTGGGGATTTTTGTCATGCAGAGATACTGGATTTTATTGAATGCTTTCTCTGCATCTATTGAGATAATCATACAGCTTTTGTTTTTAATTCTATTTATGTGGTGAGTCACTTTTATTGATCTGTATACTTTGAAGCATCTTTCCATTGCTGAAATAAAACTTTGCTTTATTATCTTTTTGATATATCGTTGGATTCAATTTGCTAGTTTTTTGATTGAGGATTTTTGCATCTATGCTTATCATGATATTGGTCTGTGGTTTTCTTTTTTGTTGTATCATTGCCTGGCTTTGGAATCAGAATAATGCTGGCTTCATAGAATGAGATAAGGAGAATTCCCTCCTCCTCGATTTTTTGAAACAATTTCAGTAACACTAATACAATTGGCCTAGGCAAATAATTTATGACAAAGTTCTCAAAAGCAAACGCAACAAAAACAAAAATAGACAAATGGAACCTCATTAACTAAAAAGCTTCTGCATAGCAAAATAAATAATAATAGAGTAAACAGAAAATCTACAGAATGGAAGAAAATATTTGACAACTGTTCATTTGACAAGATGGCTAATATCCAGAACTATAAGGAACTCAAACAACACAACAAGAAAAATCAAATGACTCCACTAAAAAGTGGGCAAAGAACATGAAACAGACTTTAAAAAAAAAAATACAAGCAGCAACAAACATATGAAAAAATGTTCAATATCACTAATCATCAGAGAAATGCAAATTAAAATCACATTAAGATACTGTCTTACACCAGTCAGAATGGCTATCATTTAAAATTAAAAACAACAGATGTTGGTGAGAATGTGAAGTAAAGGGAATATTTATACATTGTTGGTGGGAATATAAATTAGTTCAACCTCTATAGAAAACAGAATGGAGAGATCTCAAAGAACTAAAATAGAACTACTGAGTATCTACCCAAAGGAAAAGAAATCAATATATAAAAGTGACACCTGCACTCATATCTTTATTGCAACACTATTCACAAAAGCAAAGACATGGAACCAACCTAAGTAAGTGTCCATTAATGAGTGATTGAATAAAGAAAATGTGGTATGTATACATACACACACTGAATATGTTATATTATATATATACTGAATGTGATATATATTCATATTTATATGCATACACATATATAGAGAGAGAGACACACACACTGTGGAATACTACTCAGCCATAAAAAGAATGAAATTATGTCTTTTGCAACAACATAGATGGTACTAGAGGCCATTATCTTAAGTGAAATAACTCAGAAACAGAAAGTCAAATACTGTACGTTCTCTTACAAGTGTGAGCTACACAATGTCTATATATGAATATACAGAGTGGAATAATAGACACTAGAGACGCAAAAAGGTGAGAGATAGGGTGAGGGATGAGAAATTATCTATTGGGTACAATTTACACTATTTGGGTAATGGTTACACTAACAGCCCAGATTCCACTACTATGCAATGTAGGTATGTCTTTTAGAATTCTAAGAAAACCTTTTATCTTTCACCAAAGCCTAGTTCTTACAAAACTAGGGTGTTTTGTCTTTCAGACAGTGGTTTACTCCTTTTTCTTTACTTTGTTTGCATTTGCTTCAAAGATGAATGAAATAAAATACCAAGAGGAGGAACTATATTTCAGAAATAATTTCAAATGTAGACTTCTAATTTTTTTCCGCTGTGGTCCAAGAAGATACTTGATATAATTTTGATATTTTTGAATTTATTGAAGCTTTATAGCCAAGCATATGGTCTATTTTGGAGAATGTTCCATGCATAGATGAGAAAAATGTGTATCATACCACTGGTAGATAGAATATTTTTGTAAATGGCTATTAGCTCCATTTGGTCTAGAGTCTCATTCAATTCCAGAGATTTTTTTGTTGATTTTCCGATTCAATCAAATGTACTTTTCCATTTGGAAGAAAAATAAATCTGCATGTATTGAAAAGAATCTACTGTTTAAGTATTTTCTATTTTAGCCTTCTGATTGCTAAATATGATTTAGGCACATAAGAGTCTTCCAAACTCTGGAGTTATCATACTGTTTTGCAATTATGTTCTGTTAAATAATGCTTAGGCAGATTACAAGTACTTAGCTAAATTAATATGAGCAACCGTTTACAATCTGTTATATTTTGCTTATGGTAATTTTTAAAAGATTATGTTGGATGCACAAATAAGCTAGCTGAACCTGTTAAATGAAAGTGTATGCACTTAATCCTTTTTCTCTTACTGCATTTAAATTGACCATAAGAATTGTTCTTTTTATAGCATGTTCTTAAGAGCCTACCTGAATACCTTTGACATTAAGGACAATATTATACATAAATACATACCTACAGACAGGCACATATACATATGCATATACATACACTCATACATTTTTTAAACTGCAATGAGACTACACTAGATACAGAACATGTATACAAGAGCTTGCTAATATAATTTCTATGACTAAAACAGTCACTCAAATTTCGATTTTCCTAGCTTCACGCAGACTAGACAATGCACTTTTTCTAATATTTTAATCATGTTTTTTCAAGTAGTCTTAAATTTAACTGGGACTCAGGTATAAGATCTCTATTTTGATTATTGGAATTTGGTCATGAAATTGTAGTTGCTATTTTTTGTGGTTTGTATAGTTGGTTGTTTTGGAGACAGGGTCACTTCACTATATTGCTTAAGTCCATGGGATGGTTTTTCCACAAGGGCGTGCATGGCATTTACACCTATATGGCAGGCCAACATAGTTATCATACTTGAATATTTGAAACTGATGGTGGTAGCGGAGGAAGAGACTGAAAAGACCAGTCCCTGTTATGAAGCAGGCAGTTATTGGAAGCTGCTCTTTAGCAAGTGAGGTTTCTGCTTTCAGACATGCCTTTGTGTTTGAAGCTCTACCTCTTTTTTATTAGTCTCTGTAATGTAGTCCTACAGAGACATTTTGTTTTTCCAAAATGGTATCATCCCATCTCAGATTTCTAGCTGCCAGCTGCCTGCTGCTTTTTTTTGTTTATTTCAAATAATCAACAACTCTTTTTAAATTTCTACAGGTTGAGTTTCTGTGGTCCAGTCTTTCTTTTGGCTAAAAAATATATTGGCTTCATGTGAGAGCATGTCTACTAACCATGGCTGTAAAAGTAACTGATGCATTCTAGTCCAGGATCTTGATAATTTCAAGTGCATTTTGCTAATTGAAGACAACATTAACACAGTGCTCGCCAATAAATCACGTCCGAATACTGAACAAAGGAAATGATAGTGTTTAAAGGTTCTCTAAGCTCTAAGCATACATTATTCATCTTAAATTGTTTTAATTTTCGTTTCTTCCCCTGGGTGTCATTCATACGGGAGACCTAATATTTTACCTGCACAGCAAAACCATTTGCCTTTTATATAGTAAAAGAAACTTTACTTTTTGGGAAGAGATAATTCTTTCCTCAATCTTAGTCCATGTGATTTGAAAGAGTTTGGCTCAACCTTGAGCTTTAGGAATAGATGTGACCCCAATGTGGCCATTCAGGGCACTTTAAGTTTCTCAATGACTCATTACCTGAGTTGAACCAGTGAGATCCTTACATATGAGTTTGTTAAAACTAAATAAAAAGAATAGTGTTTGTTTGTTGTATGTTTTCAAAAAGAAAATTTTAACTAATCCAATATCATCTTGCTGTCACTGGTTGTCACTTGGCACTATTTGTGTTTGAGAATAACTGACTGAAAATAAAGTCAACAAAGATAAAAGTAAATCGGTAGTGAAGACTTACCTTGTGAGCTATTCTTGACTATCTCATTTGAACACGTATATCATGTCATACCTAAAACTGTTCCTATGCTTGAACTTCTCAGTTATGCCCACTAAATACTCCTTATCTTTATTTTAGTTTGGAACAGTTTGCATTGGGTTACTCCTCCCCACAACTAAATTGTATTATAGAGTGCATTGATTAATATAGCATCCTTAGCTCCTAACACTAGTACTGATACTTACAAAAAAAAAGCATGATAGAACCATAAACTCTAGGATAAAGCAAATCATTATGTGATAAATTAGTAAACACTGTTTTACTGACATTAACACCTATCATTTTACTTCCATGAGACCATTTGATGTAATATATACTCAGATATGAAAGTGTTTTGCTCTTCCTTATCTTTCTTTCCATTTTTGGTCTTTCTCCTGGGTTTACCCTAGTATAATGTGGCTACTTTGGTTTTAAAATATTTAGTAATATTTTCTTTTATGAAGCCAATCCATAAATAGGATGCTGGTGTATCCATATAACACAGTATAATGGAGACTGACGATGAGCTATGGAGGTGACAGAATACAATGACAGCTCTGAGCCCTATAGGTCAGGAGAGAGTTGTTGCCAAGTGTAGGATTTGCCTAGCAAGACCTTGGTTTTCAGGATGATGGTCATTTCATTGTATTATACTGGGCCTTTAAACAATCCATAATTTATTGCATGTCTTCTGGTATGTGTGCTTCCAGGACAGAGTCAGCAATGTACGGACTTTCCCAAATAACTTTATCAAGGTTTTCAATGTATGCCTGTAAATGCCAAGAGTAGCAGGGTTTTCTATACTTTCCAAACTCGAGATATAAGGCTTTTGTTTCATGCCTGATCAGTGTAGAATATGAGGGCTGGAATGTCACTTTTACTTCCACGTCTTTAGCTTCAAAAATACACTCAGGGAGTCAGACTTTTGCTGACTATAATATTTTCCCAATATGTAGGGACAGTTAAGATCTTGGACTGCTCTGAATTGTAATAGACATATATCTTAACACTGGTTCTCATGCTTATTTTCTGGGAGCCCTTGGGATGTGGTCAGTTTCCTCCCTTGTAATAAAAAAATCTTAATGAACTGTTTTCTAGGATGCTGGTTATTGAATGAGATAATCCTGATTTGTCCTCAAAATTTTATTTAAGTATTAGTGTAAGTATTATAGTCAAATGTTAAAATAACAATGTAAAATAAGTTCAATTCTCAAGTAAATATTTGTTTTACTACTAATTTCTAAGATGTGTAATTTACTCAAAAATATTCTCTGACCATATATGAAAAAATATATATTTCATATATGCTATATCATGAAATTATTTGGCTGAAGTGACTCCTTGATTTATATGTTCTACCTGGCTTCTTCCATTCTCTTAGCTATATGAATATATTGTAAGCATACAATTGGCCCTGTGTTTGTACTTGTATTTAGTGCCCAGAGAGGTCACATACATGAAATTGTCCCTATGAGAGAAGAGTAGCAAAGACCCTTGAGACAAATGAATCACCCAGAGCAAAGGAAAGAAGCTCTTCTCTGGTATTCAACATAGTCATGGAGGCACAGCACACAAGAAGTGATCTATCAGTACTGCCTCAAGGTCTCAATTTCCAATTCAGAGAATCACCCAAGAGAGGGGTTCAGAATTAGTAAGTGCTTCTGGGACTGCAGCAGAAAGCACTGCAGGAAGAAACACTATTTATAAAAGTGAAGAAGCTACAGTGAATACTAAATTTTTTCTCCTTTCTCTGCAAGTGACAAAACAAGAAAGCACTCACTTACCTAACTGTCATCACATGAAATGAGAAGCGATAGTAATTATGACTTATTAAAAGTATAGTAAATCATTACCATTGGGGACAATGATAAACATAATTATCTAGGACAGAAGAAATAGATGAACAAACAAACAAAAAACACTCTAAAAGGACGTAAGAGAAACCCAAGACAATAGATTTATTTTCTTAAAAGAAAGAGTAGAGAGAAAAATAAATGACACCTGGAGTAATGGATGGAATGTTTGTGTCCCCCCAAATTCATATGCTGAAGCCCTAGCCCCAGTTTGATGGATTAAGGAGGTAGGGCCTTTGGGAGGTAATTAGGTTTAGATGAGATCTTAAGAATAGATGACAGTGATAAGATTAGTGTCCATACAAGAAGAGGGAACTGTGAGAAATCCATGTCTGTTTGTGATTTTGCTATGGCAGCCCACACTGACTAATTAACTGGGTGAGATACAAGGTTAAAATTTTAGTGTTCAGGAGTTTTATAAAACATATTTTATATAAGTTTTATAAAAACATATTTAAGTACCCTCACTAGAACAAATGTTTGTATTTTATCTGGAACATATTTGCTTATAAATAAATAATATTAAAACTAATAATAAGGTTGATAGTAATGGTTTACCTTTATATATGACTTCTAGTTTTGTCACTAACTCTTACTATCATGATATTAGTAAGTCCTAGAGAGAATCAGAGGCTCGTCAAGACTACAAAGCAAATAGGATAGAATTGGCACAAGAATTTACATTTTTTTCTAAATGCTCGATCAAGGTTTCTCCTGTCATATCATACCCTCTCAATGAGGTTCTTCTGAATTTTATGAACATTTGACATGGAGACTACCATCTCAGTAGACCATATTTTTAAACATAGTTCAATTGCTTTTGAAAATTCAGGATATTTTCCATTGAAATCAACTAATAATTATATTGGTTAATGTGTGTCTCTCTGGGGACAAACTGTTCTAATAATAATTTCTTCTTATTCTTAGCAACATAAAAATTCTAAAATCAGAAGTGTCCTGGCTTAAATTATGGTTAGGGTGTATAATGTATCTAGGGTATTAGAATTTTTTTTTAGTCAAAACCACCAACTGTGGGTCTTTGGTTTGATACGTTTCACTACACCTTGAGTGCAAAGAAAGAGTATGTAATGGTGCTTTTAAGTTAAACGACTTAAACACACAAGAGTGTGACCTGGTAGAAAACTTTAAGGCAGACAGAATTGAGATTAATCTCCAAGATTGGGGATATGTAAATGAATTCAATATTTTAAACATAAAAATTCAAACAGCTATCTCCATGGTAGTTAAAATTGCCAGCTTTTATTACAATTCCTACTTTGTTCTGAAATTGGCTAAGTTTATAAAATCTCCATTAAGCTTATGGACAAAATTTTATTGTTTAGCTAAGTGTATTATAATTTTTCTCTTTTTTTCCCAATTGTTCAAGTTAGGAAACTTAGAACACAATTATCCTTCATTGTTTTAACCCTGGACTTAAAATTCTTTTTCAGTATATCAACAAATACACTAAAATAATGTTCTCCCTAATTACTTCATATATATCTTGGCTTTTTATTAGTTTATATTTTTCTGCTATGTATTATTCTTCAAATGCATGATCTTACTATTCTTTTCATTAGAACTCATCTCTTTCTAGTCTGAATAATTTCTCCAGCTGTCCAGATCCATCTGTATTTTTGATCAAACTGATTTATTATCTCTCGCTTCTAACATTTTATTATTATAGATTTGGATGTGCACTCATTCACATTTTCCACTGACTGCTTAATGATTGTGTTGAATAATATCAAAGCACATTCTGATCTCCAGGGACCATCCTTGATACTACTATCTTCCAATAAGGCATAGAATAATTGCAGTTTTCTGTTTGCTGGGCTAATTTGTATATTCTTATTGACCATTATTTATATGCAATAAAACATTAATGAAACTTCTCTTTTTCAAAACTCAACCTTTAGAAAAAAGAAAAATAATAAAACAGTAACTAGGAAGTATTGGTTTTTCTAAAAACTGACACATAGTAATTGTACAGGCATATCTCCTTTTATTTTGCTGCGCTTTATCGCTCCTTGCAGATACTCTGTTTTTTTTTTTACAAATGGAAAGTTTCGTGGCATCCTTGACTCAAGCAAGTTTTTCAGCACCATTTTTCAAGAGCGTGTGCTCACTTCACGTCTCTGTATTGTGTTTTGGTAATTCTCACAATATTCCAAACTTTTTCATTGTTATTATACCTGTTATAGTGATCTGTGATAAGGTACCTTTTATGCTACTATTGTAATATTTGAGGGCACCATAAACCAAACCCATATAAGACAGTAAACTTAATAGATAAATGTTTTTATGTGTTCTGACTGCTCCACTAACTGTGTCTTTCATTCTCTTTGGGCCTCCCTATTCCCGAGACATAACAATATTGAAGGTAGGCCAATTAATAACACTACAAGGGCCTCTAAGTGTTCAAGTGAAAGGAAGAGTCACACATCTCTCACTTTAAATCAAAAGCTAGAAATGATTAATCTTAGTGAAGAAGGTGTGTTGAAAGCCAAGACAGGCTGAAAGCTAGACCTCTTGCTTGAAACAGTTAACCAAGTTGTGAATGCAAAGGAAAAGTTATTGAAGGAAATTAAAAATGTTACTCCAATTAACACAAAAATGAACATAGAAACTAAAACAGCCTTATTGCTGATATGGAAAAAGTTTTAGTGATCTGAATAGATCAAACCTGTCTCAACATTCCATAAAGACAAAGCCTAAATCAGAGCAAGGCCCTCTTTTATTTCATAAAGGCTGAGTGAGGTACAAAAACTGCAGGAAAAAAAAAAAAAAAAAAAAAAAGTTCCTGAAGTTTAAGGAAAGATGCCATCTCCATAACAGAAAAGCGCAAAATGAAGCATCACACGCTATGGAGAAGCTCCAGCAAGTTATCCAGATGGAGTTAGGGTAACTCAGAAAGGTGGCCACACTAAACAACATATCTTCGATACAGACAAAACAGCTTTATATCAGAATAAGATGCTATATGGGACTTTCATAGATATACAGAAGGAAAAGTCAATGCTTGTCTTGATCTATGCAGCAAACTTTCATAGCTACATTGACAAAGTTTTAAATGTTAAGACTTAGATACAACAATATCTTCTGGCATTCTATTTGGAAAATATAATACAGACCCTACAGGAAATGAAGATAATTGGTCCTGCTAATTTCATGCAGAGAATGCAGCCTCAGGCAACCTTTCATCCCCTATTTCCAGACAACACGTATGTATCCAGAGAGAATAATCAGTAGATTTCTTTTAGGCAAAAGAAAAATATAGAGACGTAAGTCTCCCTCTTTTTATGATCAGATAAAATCAACTTACTTGTTTAACTTAAATTTTAGTTTCTGGTTCATATAATGCAGGTTTTAAATACAAAATTTTCTAAATATTTTTGCTGATACATAAAACACCAGCACATAATTCTTTCTTACATTTAAGAAAGGTTCTATCTAAATGAACTCCGTGGCAGTGAAGGCATTTATATTCTAAAGCTATTTTTTCTAATTAAAAAGCAGATGATGTAGCAGTCTTTGCCTTTCTCATGGTCAAACTCAGCATTATACTGGGGTGTGCCTTTCAAAAGGAACATTACCTTTTCTTTCTCTACTATATTGGTTGCTGCTTCCTACATACTACTGTATTTCCTAAGAAAATATTAAGACAGTGCCCCAAATTCATAGTCTTTGATCTTAGTCCTTCATCCTTATTGCCTATATTGGTTGCTGCTTCCTACATACTACTGTATCTCCTAAGAAAATATTAAGACAGTGCCCCAAATTCATAGTCTTTGATCTTAGTCCTTCATCCTTATTGCCTATTCCTACACAATTTTAAATTTTAGCTATGATCAAGAAACTTGATCAGATTTTTAAGGGACTTTATTAATTGGGCCTTGTTTGGAATGAACATATAATCATTCCAGGTACATAAAACCCAAAATGAAACATTGAAGTGTGATTTGCCCTTCAATAAGTATAAACATGGGGTGGTTCAGAGATGTTAAAGGAAGCATTTATTAAATGAAAATAGTATAACAAATAAGAAAAACCAATATATGTTGGTTAGCATATATGGAATTAAAACTTAGAATAGAAAGATAAGTTAAAATGATATCAAAAGTTTCAACTATAACATATAAGTTCTACTGTGGATTATCTTGATTAAATTATATAACCAAAGCAATCTCTTATTACTTCATTTTAAAGATGACAATTAAAAATATTAAATTGTTCCTGAGATTTAATTTAAAAAGCGGATCTAAAACTATCACTTGTTCATAATGATAGGTGACCATAAAATGTTAGCTGTGTAATTCCTTCTTTCCTTGGGGCAGTACTTAGTGAATACTTCTTTAACTATTGGGATAGATAAGTTAAATTATTATATGAAGGAGCATGATGCAACGATGAAGTGACACAGATTTCGAAAAACAAGGAACACATGGTTAAGCTTATCATCTCCAGAGCGGAAATCTATAGTATGATAATTCACTGGATAGGTGAACCTCATATTAGTGTAATAGAAACACGGCAGCAGATATCCAATAAAACCATTTACCCAGGCATGATATAACACTAGTCAATCTTAGATTGCTCTTGGGTTACCCAAATTTTATTTAAAAAGGAGCCTTATGTATGTATTATATGTACATATTTATATTTTAAATTGTTTAAAATGTTGATGCCTCTTAACATTGTTATAGGCCAAGCAGGAGAAGCAATTACCTGTGCTTTGGGGACCTTAGCTGTCATTTCTTATGACATAGTTGGACAATGTAGGGTAAGCAAAATTTTATCTCTACCTTCTTAGAGTTTTGGCTGCGTCTGAGAATTAAATTGATATAAGACAAATTAAAAGGAGAAGAGTATAAACATGTATTTCACATAAGTGTTAAATGACCTGAGAGCTTTCATGAAAAATGGAAGATCCAAAGAAGTGGCCAAATCTACATGTTTTTATACTAGGTTGAACAAAGAGAGGCAATTATGTAAAAGCAGCTAAACCCTATGCGGAGGCTAAAGGAAGATAAGAATTATTTCAATAAAGTCCGTTTGTACAGTGAAAGGGGAAGGTCAGAGTGCTCTTTCTTCTTGCATCTGTGGTATTTGTAATTGCCTTTATCTCAAAATAATCTTTATGCCAAAGTGGCATGTTTTGGGGTGGCATATTCTGCCACCCTTCAACAACCATAACCCTTGCTTTGTATCAACAGGGCATTTAAAAACCATTTGAGAAAAAGGTATATGGTTTATCATTGTTGCCAAAAGATATTCCGTAATATCTTCTGAAAAGTCCAAGAGAACAACAAAATTCTGCAGAATGGCAGTAATTGACATAGAAAAAATATCTCAGAGACAAAACCAGAGTATTCCTGAAAGGAATCCTGTATCATTTTATTAGTAATACTATTGATGTTCACAATGGATGTTACTCTGAGGTAAAATAAAGAGATTGACAATTCTGGTGATTCCAAAGAGCCAGACTAAATCAAAAATATTTTTGCAATACTTTAACCAAATTATTTATCTTGTATGTCCTTTTTAAATGTATATACAAGAGCGATACATTTTTAAATGCAAGTCTAAACTGAGTCCAAAAATATTTTTCCATAGTATAAAAAATAAGAAAATACTGAGATACATTTTAATTTACAGTGTTTTCTTAATGAAAATTAAAATAATAGTGTGCCATACAATTGATCTCATCTTGGGTTTAATGAAATACAGTAGTTGGTCAGAAGCTATAAAATAGTCATCTAGCATGTATCCTAGGATGAGCATTTTTATCGACATTTTAGATTTTTTCCTTTTCTTTTCTTACTAGTTCAGGTATAAGAGCCAATAGACCCCCAATGGAGATGCCACACAAAGCTACAAGTGTTACATTTTGGGACATGAGAGCATGGAAGAATGAACAGAGAACACATTTAAGAAAAAGTAAGAGAAATGTGGAAAGGTTCAGCTCTTAAATGAGGAGTAATTGTGGGATTATAGTAGATCCATTTGATATCGATTTTTGATGCTTTATGGCCATGTTCCTTAAAGTGTTCTCTTTGGAAAGCATGGCTGGATTAGCCATATTATATTTGTGTAAATAAAAATAGGCAAGGTAATTCTTTTTGCAGTCTGGGGAAATGCAAAGTCTACCTAAGAGGCAAAGGCTTTTTTTATTCTAAAAAATATATGTACCATTCTCAATTTTCAGAACTTTTAAGTAATATATTTTAAAAGTTTTGTAGGCAGTTAGAAAGTAGGAAAAAAAAGTGAAGAAAATGATTTACATTGAGCCAAGCATAGAGATTAAATGAAAACGTGGAACTACTTAAGTCCAAATTTGTGCAATTGTGGCCTCCATTTTGCACCTGCACTGTGTGGGCATAATTTAAATGAAATAACATCTGGCATGTTATAAGTGTAGTCATCAACAATTGCAGAAGCATTTAAGTTGTGACTGCACTTATGGGGAAAAGGGAGAGAAAACGCAATTAAGAAGACGTGAGTCTAAGATAGGATTAAACTCACAGTTTCCACATAACTCATTCTTTAGACTCCAGAGGCCAAAGCCCTAAGCTGAAGAGAATCTCACAGAGAATCAGAAGTTCTGAAGCAAGTAGTTCAATCATGGAGTGGTGGAAAGAGACTGGGCTTTGGAGGTGATTAGATTGGGTTACACAGCTCATCCTCACCACTTCCTAGGGGTAGGAAGTTGAACCAATTAAACATTTTGCATCATGTGTCTCTCAGTTGTAAAATGATAGTAATAAAAACCACATGAATTTACAGTGAGAATTACAGTAGAGTGTCATAAAGTAGGAGGCACCATGAATGGCAGCATCCTTTCTCAACTCTCTTTGTTCCTTCTTATATTTTTGTCCTTATATTTTATATAATAATGATATTTTTATGTATTTAACTTGACTCTATGTGTCTCAATTTGACTTATAAATTCACCTACCTCATAACCCAGGGATTGGGGAATCATTTACTCATTCTAAACCATGTATAGAAAACCTCTTATGTGTAAATTAATAGGCCAGATCCTGAAATTAAAATTGTGAGCATGAAGAGACATGCTCCCTTGGTTCATATAATCTACCGGGTGACACAGACATTAATCAATTGTACATAAAAAGTAAAGTGACATTACAAATGTGATATGCACCATGGATGAGGGATATACCTTGTGACATAAAAGGGTGCAGGAGTCAAATAAGTCAGGAAAGTATTTAGTGAACCACAGGAGAAAGAAAAAATATCTAGGCAAAAATGTCAGGAAAAAACATAAAGAAAAAAACCCTAAGAAACAAAACATAAAAAATACCCTAAGACCTTTTTTGGCAAAAAGGAGCAATGTATATGAAATCAAAAGAGAATGTTTGGTATTAAATATGAAACAGATAACTGAAAAATTTGTAGAGGTCTGTAGCAGTAATGTGGAATGAATAGTAGGGTTATCTATGGAAGGTTGAAGCCATGAATTATGTTCAAAATATGTTTGAAATTTTATAACAATGGAAGTATTCCTTAAAATGCAAATTGTGCCCATAATGGGCATTTTGACTGGCAGTCAGATAAATTTAATTTGCAACGACACTTCTTTGAAATGCAAGGTCTGACTTTGGGAGAAATACAATATACAACATATAAGTGGAATAGTAGAGTTTGCAATGATAGATGTTCACACATACATTCTTCTTCCTCTTGATCACTTCTATTTTTCCCTGTATTCATTTCATGTCGGAAAGTGGAGTTTCAATTCAATTTTAATCTGGATTAGACTACTATTTCTGAGATAGATTGCACAAACACAGTAGTACAGCTAATTAGATAGATAGATAGATAGATAGATAGATAGATAGATAGATAGATAGATAGACAGGCAAATTTAGATGGTACGATGGACAATGCAATTGCATTGATGTAAGATAAATGCAGTTGTAGAGCAGTCCAAAACTTGAGTCTGAGTATGGATTTTTTTTGAGGTTGCAAAACTAAGGGAAATATAAAACATGTGATTCTACCTTAAGTCTCTGGGATGGATGCCATAAATTAGACAAATAATACAGAGCATGTTTTAATTAAGTTAAAATTTGATTCTAAACTATTTACCAGTCTCAACATATTCTGCTTATATAATAGTGAAGTAAGTCATGTATCTACATTTTAATAGGAATAAATTATCTAAAACACTGTCAATAATACAAACACCATCTAATAGGAAACTCAACTATTTAACAATACTAACAGTAATACAAAATTAATATTTTTGTAAATTCACTAGAGTTTTACAAAAAACTTCAGATAAATATTATTATTCTTCAGATAAATATTATTACTCTGATACTGCAAATGATGAAACTGAGATCCTGAATATTTAGCATGGGTACACAAAGACACAAAGCCATAAGGCTAGGCATATAGTAATTTTTATGATAAATTTTTGTTGAATTAATAAACCCATGGACTATCCAAAGATAAAACCTAGGTCTCCAGAACTTATAGTATCTCACTATATAACAAATAGAACCATTGGATAGTATAAAACACACTTAGAAGCCAGAGCTACATTTCCTTTCATTTAATCATTGATTTATGTATTCATCCACTCACTCATCTATTCATTCTATGTTATTTCTCTTAAGTTTGTCGATAGCACATTATCTCTGAGAAATTTTATTAGGTATAAAGATGTGTCGATACATGAAACCATCATATCCTCAGTATTCACAGAGTGTGTAGTTTATCAGAGAATATAGACAATTATACAAGTAATTTCCATGCAGTTAACATAGGAAAAGTAAAGAATGCAAGGGAATCAGAAAGTAGGGCATACTAATCTGTGGCCTGGGAGAGGGAGACAGTGAAAAAACCCCAGAAGTGAATTTAAGCCAAGTCCTTATCTAAGAATGGGAATTAGCCAAGTGAAGGCACCCAGAATTTGGAAAAAGTGGGAGAACACTGAATGCAAAAGAATTGCATAGAGAGAGGAAGCTTATAGGCTAGAAAAAAATAGTTCAATATGGATGAAAGATCGAGTGCAAGATGGAGTGTGAAAAGACATGAGAATAGAAAGAAAAGGGCCAGAAGATAGAGAGACTAGTGTACCATGTTAAGACATTAGATGCATCTTCAAAGCAATGGTTTGTTTTGAAATAGAGGATTGGTTAGGCAGGGGAACATCATGATCAGAGATGCATTTTTGTTTGTTTTTTTAAAGATGCTTTTACAGAGATTTTATATAGACAAAAATTTTAGAAAAAAACAAAAAAGCCAGATGATATGTGGATATCAATTGATTTTAGTGGTATTAGAGAAAAATAAATAATTAGGAGATATGTTTAAAGACATATACAAAGCATCCTAATTAATTTGGGGTGAGTCTTTGGGATGGCTTCCCAATTCTGAGTCCCAAGATTAAACAGGCCAATCCTGGGTCGGGCACAGTGGCTCATGCCTGTAATCCCAGCACGTCGGGAGGCCAAGGTGGGTGCATCACCTGAGGTCAGGAGTTTGAGACCAGCCTGGCCAACATGGTGAAACCCCATTTCTACAAAAATTACAAAAAAAATTAGCCTGGTATGGTGGCACACACCTGTAGTCCCAGCTACTCAGGAGACAGAGGCAGGAGAACTGCTTGAACCCAGGAGGCAGAGGTTGCAGTGAGCTGAGATCATGCCACTGCACTGCAGCCTGGGCAAAAGAGCGAGACTCCATCTCAAAAATAGATAAATAAATACGTAAAAATTTTAAAAAGCAGGTCAGTCCTGTCTCTGGTAAATATTGCAGATTGGTTCGATCAACATATATTCTTTAAACTGGGGAATGGCGAGGTAAAATCTCATTTCTTATACTTTTGAAGCTAAGTTTTCAAAAGTGACAAAGTTCTACACTGCAGGCTCCCATATAAGACTTGAAAGGCTGAACTAAAAATTATGTGGAAGAGGTCATGAGGCTTCTCTATTAAGCAAAGTCAGAAAATATTTTTGTTTCCTTTTTTGGAGGTTTTTGTTTGTTTGTTTGTTTTTAATAGTAGCCATATAAGGGTTTCTGTTATCTGGTCCCTGGCATTCTGTATATTTGGGGAGCAGAAAGCTGCTGCTGCTTCAGGCTTTCAATAAAATATTTCTGCGGTGTGACTGTACAGTTTTCCTATTTGTATGGTTTCTAGAAGTTTAGTATGTAATTCCCGTACCTAAATAATATTCTTAAATAAACGCATTTGTTCTTTCATACTAGCTGGAGTGGATTTTATTGTCAGCTGTAAAAATTCTCTGCTAGTTATAACTTGTTTTTCTAGATTTTGCTGTGGTCGTTACTAGCTATATAGCCTTTGAAAATATGAGATCCCTTGTTCAAAAATATTAAGAATTTTAAGATGGCAACAACAGAACATTAAATCAAACACTGAGAGTTTCTAATCCCAGACCCCTGTGCACCTTCACAAGTCATACACTCAGAAAGCTGATCCTGGCTGGGTTACAAAACAACCGCATGGGCAGATGTGGTTGGGGCGGAGGGGGGGGGGGGGGGGGGGGGGCGGGCAGTGATTCTGGAACCAGGCATGTTTAGGTTTAAAGCTCCACCATCTTGTAGCTGTACCATCTGGAACAGCTGCTAGTTGATGTATCAGCAAAAGAGAGAGAGAATAATCACTCAAGAGCTTATCTTTATTCTTCTTGGAAGTGCCTTATGCTATTTATTTCACCTTAAAAGACATTGGACCAAATTAGCCACAGGCTGTCTCCTAACTGAAAAGTTTCTGGGAAATATAAGAAAACAATTTTGATGGTGGTGAGTTTTGTGGTATTTGCTACAAATCTCAATATGCATTTCTACAAGTCACAAGAAGTCCTGGAAATCCACAGCCTTACCACCACCAGACTAGAGTCTCTACTATGAGGCTTATCACAGAATGTGTCACGGAAGTATAAAACTTGAAGACGAGTAGAAAGGAGCTGAGCTATGTAGCCCTAACTCCCCTTCCCTAACTCAACAATCTAATCATTTATTCTTTCTTTAAAGAGGAGTAGACAGAGATATACCTGGAGTATTATTCTATGGGAAATCAATATACACGGAAACTAAAGGCCATTGGAACATGAGATTACCTGCCAACAACTTTTCTCCTCCATGCCCCTTCTATTAGCACTAGTCATGGAAGTATCAAGAACAATATGGATGATGAGGATATTGTATTGTTTTAAGGCAATAACTGTACCTGTGGGTGAACCTGGTGCCCAACCATCTTCAGTAAAACACCTATGTGCCCAGAACCCTGAACATCCCAGAAAGGAAGAAAGGTAGGCTGCTTAATGAGTACATCTCCCAATGCATTGGCACCCCAAATACTGTTCTTTTCAAATCCCCTTTCCATAAAAAGGCTTGCAAAACTGCGGGGTTATTTTTGGTTGGTGGTGGGTTTTTGTTTGTTTGTTTGTTGTTGGTTTTTTTTTTTTGTAAAGAGTTGCTGGAGGGAGGGAAGGGGGCTGGACTTAATTATTTTAACTTTTAATTTTACAGATATTTACATCCTGCTTATATAAATTAAACTCATTCAAAGAGTAGTTAAAATAAGCTTAATAATAAAGGCAGAAATTTGAGAGACAAATAAAGAATCGTAATGTATAACAAAACCAAAGAAAAGTCATTGATCTATTAGTTGATGTTTCAGAATACATACATTATTGTTTTCATGTGTGGAGTGTGCTTAAGCCCTGGAAATGTCTATTATGAAGATATAACGTTGGAATTTGACATAATTACATGTCTGAGTGGTAGATTAGGGTAGTCTTAATGGCACTTGATTTCAAGAGAGTTCAGATTTGGTACAGTGTTTAGATTTATAACCTTTGAAAGTCACAAAATATTCCATTAAACTGTTCCAATATTTTATACAGGGTCACTGTATTCTTGCTTTGATGTGACCTTTATGTAGTTGGTTGCTTCAGAGCAGATTACTGGTTCCCAAAGGTTACATGGAATTCATCTTTCTCTATTTTACTTCCATTCTCAGTCACATTTACTATTTCACTGCGAACTTCTTTAAAGGTATGGGATTATCTAATACTACTTGTTAATAATATGTTAATATGCTATTTTGTTTTAAAACTTACGAGACTGGTTTTTATATATTTGGTAACCTATCATACATTTAAGCACCATACATTAGATTTAACTGCTGTTTATTCAGGTGTCATTTGAAGAATAGTCATATATCTTAATGGAGAGACGTGAAAAGCAAGTGCGGAAGGACTTCAACATAAAGAGAAGACAAATAGCACATTGTAGGATTCAGTTGCAATTGGAACAAACTAGAGAACTTTATTTATAAGATATTCAATCATTTTTTCAGTATGGCTACAATTTTCTTTAAAAAATGATTACTAAATTTCCTAAAATTTAAAAATAATATATAATCATCTCCTTATAATATTCAACCACTAAAAGTGCCTTTATTTTAAAATTAATGATAAAAAATTCTACATAAAGTAATATTTTGATCCCACTTCACAGCAACAAAGAAAGCATTCATAATGGCATTACTTGCCACTGATAATGCTATTTATAGTTTCTTATATTTGGTAAATTATTAATACTGCTGATTATGTTTATTCCAAAGGGTAGCAGGTTTCTATAATTTTGCTTTTTAAAAATTTTAGTAACACCTCTAATTGAAAGCTTTCTCTAATTGAAAGCTTTTTTAAAAAAAAAATTGTGTTAAAAAAAAATAGTGGTAAACTATTTTTTCCAGTTTTCTTCATTGTATCAATTTGTAGAAGTCAAAATAAAAGACACTTTTACCCAGAATGACATAAGGTAGCATACACACTAAAAGTCATGTCAGATAACTTACCAATATAAGTTAAATAGTGTAAACACTCACATGCAGTGAAAATTCAGCTACTGAGAATCAAGTAGCCTTTTTTAAATGTGAAATGACAACAAACAAATGGATTATGAGGATTGAATCAACAGATTCAAAAAATGGAACACTGCTAAGTATTTGTAATACTTCAATATTTATTGAATGAATCCTATTTATATATTATTTCATCATTTGAATCAATATCATTTTAACAAATTAGCATAGAAGAAATGAGACCATTCAGCAAAGTACTGTATGAAAAATACCCTAATATGAAAAATAACATCTTTGTTATATTCCTAATATCAAGGAATATATAGTTTTAGTCTGAGATCCCCACAGGGAGGAATTTAAGGCTCAGCTAGGAAACTTTCCACCCACCTCTGCCAAAATGGTAGGCGATTCTTTATTGAAGGTAGAGAGGAAGCACTGTACAAAAGGGGGAGAATGTAGAGAAATATATAAAGGCCCAAACAAAATGTACCTACTTTGCACTGATTAATCCACAAATATCTATGTTTGCAATAGTTGCCAATATGCGCTTAGAATCTTGTTTCTTGTAATATCCAAGAGTGTACAGGAAAAGCTACTCTGTTCTTCCCTTCTTGTTGCAGTGACAACAGGCTCCCTCTATATGGCTCACTTTTTGGCCACAGTTTTAATAAAAGCTATAAAATTCACTCTTGTTTTATTTTTTAACCTAATGTGTTCTGTGAATTAATTCACTGGGCAAACACATTTTATCACAATCTACCATTGAGATACAAAAATCTTGTAATGTGGCAACTTCTTAGATGCACATTCTTCCAACTGATTTATATATATATGTGTGTATATATATATGTGTGTATATATATGTGTGTGTGTATATATATATATATATTTTTAATTTTGACAGTCTTGCTCTGTCACCTAGGCTGGAGTGCGGTGGCGCCATCTCTACTCACTGCACCTCCACCTCCCGGGTTCAAGTGATTCTCGTGCCTCAGGCTTCTGAGTAGCTGGGACTACAGGCCCAGGCTACCACACCTGGTTAATTTTTGTATTTTCAGTAGAGACCAGCTTTCCTGGAATTGAACTCCTGGCCTCAAGTGATCCACCCATCTGGGCATCCTAAAGTGCTGGGTGATTTATTTATTTATTTATTTTGGCGGTACATTGATACTTTTATCACGGACAACGTGGCCCCTTCCACATCCACAAATCAGTGCTGTCCAAGCCCCACCCAGGAGCCCCTGTCCAGCCACTGCTCTCCGAGGACCTCGCCCAGGTTTCTGTCACATTATCACTCGCCAGGACACACAGCAGCTCTTCCACTCTTACCTGAGGTTGTATTATAAAAGCACATGCTGGTTGTAAACACCTTCAACAACGCAGAAATGAGCAAGGGGAAAGTGGAACTTACTGTGGACATGGCCGCAGGACCACACTTTTGTTCCTGTTGGGATGCTTGGGTCGGTTTCACAAGTCGCCTCACAATCCTGTAGGCTGACCCCGTCTGTCCGGGCGCCTCGCGCTGCCTGCCTCCTGGGCACTCTGGGGTGACATGGACGAATGTGCGCTTGTCTAAGCTTCAGTGCGTGCAGTGAAGAGTCTGCACCAAGAATGGTCCATCAATGAGCGGGAGGACTACCCGGGAGGGGCTTGCATGCCTCCCATCCTGGGCACTTCCTGACTTTCTGCAGGAAGTGCTGTCCTTGAGTCATTCTGTTTTGTCCTGAGGCTGCTGCGAGGAGGGGGACAGATGAGCACATGCTGGAGGCTTCGGTCCAGGCACAGCAGCAGGTCCCAGCTGGCCCGCTTTCCCTGACCGGAGAAGAGCAGCCCCCACCAGGCTGCGGGCACAGTCCCAGCTCACACAAGGCCTAGAGCGCACTGCAGGGCCCCAGCAGTCTTAATTTTCACCCTTGTCCCTCCTGCTTTCCAGCTTTGGAGTCCTTGTTAAAAGGAACTCGAACCATAAAGTTATAAACACGACACCTGCATTCCCAATCCTTCACGGTTTTCTTTTTTACACACAAAACTTACAATCTTTACTTTTTCCAAGAAAACCAGTTTTTTCCGACACTTTAAAAAACAAATTATCCTTTTATCATATGTTGAAAGCCCTACCCATAACAAACCCACTTCTGCGTTTGACTCTGTTCACTGACCCTTCATTTACTTCCTAAACTGACTCTTTTGGTAACTTTCAGTGAAGAGGTGGCTTTAATAAATATATTCTCCAGAAATCTCCAGAACCTTTGCGTGGGTCAGGGTGAGAGGTGCCGCCACGATGTAAACAGAACAACTGAGTCCTCCGGGTAGGTGCCAGGTGCCATCTGCACAGGCCGCGTGTGTGGGAGGCATGGAATCAGAGGCGCTTCCTCAAAATGCATCCCTTGTCTCCCACAGAGCACACAGGCCCTAGGGCCCGGTAAACAGGGCTGGTCCCAGCGGATGCATACCACTTCCTGGTCTTGGGGGATGGTACGCCAGAGGCTGCCCAGAGCAGGAAGCCCATGCAGAGGCCAGGGTCTCTTGTCCCACTCGGCAGAGACTCCAGAAGGAGCAAGGGGGCAGCATCAGAGCCTGGGGTCTGGACAGGGGTGCGCAAGGGCACAGCAGCTGCAGGCCATTGGGAAGGCCAGAAGAGGGTGAGTGGAAAGCCGAGGGACCGTGGAGTGACTCAGAGAAGGCGCTATTCACCTCAGAGTCCTGCATGTGCCGTTTGTGTTTCATCCGGGGATTTTGAAACCAGGTTTTTATCTTGGACCTCCGAGAGGGGCATCTCCCTGGCCAGCCTCTTCCGCTCTAGAGGGCCCAGGTACTGGTGGTGCCGGAAGACGGTCTGCAAGTCGCCGACCTACTCAGTGGTAAAGGCAGTGCGGACGCTGGGGGCGCCAGGTGTCCCCTTACTCAACCCAGCCGCGGTCCTTTCCGGCGCAGGCAGATTTGAGGACCTAGCCTCCTTGATGCTGACGGCCTGAGGGGGCTCCCGGGTGCCGGATATCTGACCCGGGCCAGGGAGGCTCCCCTGCGAGACATGGCAGGCCTGGAGGTGTGAGTCGGCCCTGAGCAGCTGCTCTGGGAGAGCCAGTCCACTGAGCCAAAGCTGGAGGGCAGCTGCCGGCCACAAAGTGGGGAGGAGGAGAGACGCGTGACCGTCAGGTGGGCCGGAGGGAAGACCGGGCGGGGCTGGCCAGGCGCAGGATCTGCCTGGGTGGTTTTTAAATCTGTAACATAATATTTGCTTTTAATTTTTAATGTTACTATGTTGTCAATGTATTGTAAAGCTTAAACTCTTTTTCGTTAATACCACGTAATTTGAGTTTTTTTTTTTTTAATTTGCCAATTAAAAGTGAGATTACTTTGATTTAATTTCTTGTGATAATATTTATTTATGGCCTGGCACGGTGGCTCATGCGTGTAATCCGAGCACTTTGTGAGGCCGAGGCGGGTGGATTGCTTGAGGTCAGGGGTTCTAGACCAGCCTGGCCAACATGGTGAAACACTGTCTCTACTAAAAATACAAAAATTAGCCGGGCGTGGTGGTGCGTGCCTGTAATCTCAGCTGATTGGGAGGGTGAGGCACGAGAACTGTTTAAACCCAAGAGGTGGAGGTTGCAGTGAGCTGAGATTGCACCGCTGCACTCCAGGCAACAAAGTACGAGTCTGTTTCCCCCCAGATATATATATATATATAATGCTGGCACTAAATGGTGGTTGCAGTATGTATAACTATCAAGCAGATGGCTTATTTTAAACCTACAAAATACATTTACATCATGTGTCTAATTACATTAGACTGGTTGATGGGACAACAAAAAAGAGAAGATAAATTCTGTAAATTGGGGTCACTTATGACTGATGAACATCTACTAAACTAAATTCTCTCATCTATATCTACAAGATACGGTTTTGGAGGATGGGATAGAAAACAATTTTTGACACAGAACATACAAACTCTTTAAACTTGATACTTTTATAGTATGATTTTTCCTACCTTATATATAACAAAACTCTAAAGCGTGTGAATTTTCAGAAGTAACCAAGCATGGCATTTTCCTTTACGTTTTTTCTTGCATTGAGTGGTTTCTGTCATCTTCAAAAACACTAGAATGGAGATCTCTTACAACAAGTAACTGATCACTCAGTTGGCTAAAGTCCAGATTGAGGGCCAGGTGTGGTGGCTCACACCTGTAATTCTAGCAGTTTGGGAGGCTGAGGTGGGAGGATTGATTGCTTGAGGCCCAGAGTTTGAGACTAGCCTGAGCAACATAGCCAGATCCTGTCTCTATCTCTATACACACACACACACACACACACACACACACACACACACACACACGACCAGATTGTGATCTGGCTCAGAGCCATTCTTTCCAATTACACACCCTTCCCTTTTGTTTAAGAGTATTTAAAAGAAACCCAGCAATTCCAAAAAAATTCCCAGAAAGAACAACTACAGATCCTCAGTAGGGTTCATTGTTAGCATCCCTGAAATATCTTGGAAAGGAACTTACTGGAAGTTTACACCCTCTTTAGTTCTTTGAAATGCTTCTCCCAACTGTACAATATACATCAATGGTACAGCTTCTGGAGAAGAAACTTTCTGCCTAAAAACAGATGGTAACTACATCATTGAAGCAGAAAATTGTGTATGTATAATTTTATAGTTATTTTATTTTTATATATTTTTAATAGGAGGAAAGTAAAAGGATATAAAAGCTAGCTGGTCACATGTTTTGAGTAACATTTCCTCCCCCTTATACTCAGGGTCAGCTTGCATTCCATTTGATTAACACTGATTAGATTTTTTATCTTTAGAATTGATTTAGATAAATAGGATGTCAATATTAGGAGATTTCCTCCTCAATAAGCTGCTTGCCTTCTCTATGCAGTGCGTTATGTCATTTCAATCTGGGTGATAACAATCTAGAATCAAAGCAGTTGTTTAATCTTCATTCCTAGCCGCTTTCTAGGCAGTGGCAATTGTCACCACTCCCATAAAAATTCTGGAAGATGTGACACTAAGTAAGATGATAATCAATACCACTTTTCCAGGATTCAGAAGCTTTAAGGACTATGTGTAAATAGCAGGATTTTGACGATATTTAATGAAGTCTTTTCTCTACAGCAGTAGACATTATCAGAGAAAGAAGTATCAATGATATCTACTAATGTATGTTATATATCATAAAAGAATGATATTTGGGTAAGTTACAAAATGAGTAAACTGTAATTATGGACAAATTTGGTCATGGTAAATAATTTGCCTAATAATTTTCTTCCCTTCAATTAAAATTTTGTTTTATTAAATATATGGATGTTAATCTAAGTATATTGTTAAACAGTAAGAAATAGGGTCTATAACATTGATGTAGAAAATGCTTGTGTATATGAGAGCGTGCCTACTATGTGTTTTCTTACACTTAAAACATAGCAACTTTTTGAGAGAAATTTTTAGCTTAATTTTGCAGATGTGAAAACTGAAGTAGAGAGCTTGAGAAAATCATTGTCAAAAAGAAGCAGGAATTAAGCTTCTGTTTGACTTATTTCAGGTCCCACCCAAGGATCATACAAAGACTTAAAGCTTCTTAACTAAGCACCAGAAGCACCAGAGAGAGAGGAAAAAAAAAAAAAAGTAGTATTGTACTCTTACCTCCAGGCGATAAAGCCAATGTTTTCTCTACTTGCTCTCAGTATTTTTGTGAAAAGATTTACTCATGATTCTCAAGCAATTTCAGTGAAAGCCCAACTGTTTCAAAAAATTTTACCTCAGCACTAAATAACAAAAGTCTTAAGAAGCTATTTTAGAATCACGTTGACATAGTAAATAATCATTGTGTTTACAGGCTGATAGGGTCTGAAACCAGGTATGTTTTTTGTATAGCAATGCTTTTCACCAGTCACGTGGAACTAATCATCGGGTGTGAAGTTAACCTGACTTATGGCAAAACACATGCAGACTTCTATGTAAAAAGGAAAAAAGCACAAATCAAAGGAAAATTAGTGGTGAGCTAGAAACAGCCTTCTCTGAATTGTCTAATTTATGTGACTTATGTCTTCCATCATATTTTTCAGTAATACAGCTTTTTGAAGTGAATTGCCTTTTTGGCCAAGAGGAAATAAATGAGTAGATGAATAAAGGAAAAATGAGGTACTGAAGAAGAATGAAGACTTTCTAATATATCTTCTTCTATCAGGTGTATAGCAAGAGTACTTACGTAGTTAACTCTTCTCCTAATCCTAAGCAATATCAAGATTTATTGTTTAATACTAAAGATGAAATAATACTTGAAGTTACACAAAATGTCATATATTGCAGGTATCATGATTACTGTCATTTAAATAAATTGTAAATCAACCTTCTTCTTGTTGCTGAGACAGAAATTTAGCTGCTGTGAAATACTGCGATCTTCCTGCTTTTCCACTAAACCATTATTGTCTTTTATATTCTAAGAACTATCATATGAATTATCTCCAAAATAATAAAGAACAAAGAATCGCTGCTGCAGAGAAAATCCTTTGGGAATTTCTCACAGGCAAGGTATTTCTCTTTTTCTTTTCTAAGGACACACAAAGATTCCTTAAAGCAGGAGTCAGCAAACTTTTCCTTAAAAGGAGTAGATAGCAAATATTTTAGAATTTTGCTGTCACTCAGTCTCTAGAGAGTCACAAGTACTAAACTCTCCAGTTTGTCTCAGAAAAGCAGCCATAAACAATGTGTAAAGAAATAGCAAGTCTGGGATCCAATAACTTTTTATTTACCAAAACAGGTCAGAGTTGGTCCACTGATTCTAGTTTACTGACTGATGCCATATGGGGTAGGTTCATCCTACCTTCCATTTGCCCAGAATAGACCATTGGAAATTTTTTAAAAGTATTTCCAAATCATAGTAATCTGCCTTTGTCTTTACTCCCCTTTTAGAATGAAATCTCTTCATAATTAAATCTTACTCATTCTTCAAATTCCATCTGAAATCCACCACATCAGAGAACTCCAGAGAGTATGATGTTTTGTGCATATTAGATTATCATAAACTATTTCATGCATTATGTCTTTTATCATGCTGACTTGTAGCACAATAATGCTGTAAGCATGAAAAGGAGAGAGGCTAAGTAAGTTTCTGTGATCAAATGAGGAAAAAGCAACAGTAAAGCCAAACTCTTTAATTCTACTTTAGCAGTCTTTAATAAGCTATTAACAATCTTATCGTTGCAAAAGAATACCTAGGAACATATAGCTCAACATTCCATCAAGCACAAAAAGCCCCTCGAGCTGTTAACTAGCAATTGATATCCAGTTTTAATATTTCCAATCATAAGAAAATAATTACAGATGTGCCTCGATTTACAAATAGCTTATTTTTTAAAAGGACCTTTGTGAATGCATTTCTTATTAAGCCAAATGGCACTATAAAATTACTTGCTAATGTATGCAGAGTTGCTGAAATGGTGAATGTTTATCCCTGTTAGTAAAAACTGCAAGTAGAAAGAAAAATAATGAGCTTCAATACGTCCTGTGGAGATATATCCACAATTGGACAGGTCTAAATGCTATTTCTTATAGTGAACAAAACTATCTTTTCTGTAATATTTACTTTTCTGCTGCAGATTTACTTTCACAGTGTCTTCTCTCTCTTTTCTGTGACTAATCTTCACGTATTTAAGAAAAAGTTGTCTTGTGTCCTCTAAGAATTTTTAAAGGACTATACCATATACTAGAATCGTGATTTATTTTTTTCTCCATAGCATGTGATTCCAGGAAAACTTCCAACAACTCACATGTACATATGTCATTCTTAAAATATAATGTTTTCACAGTAGCAAGTGGTCTGACTAGCAGGAAACAGTGAGACTTGTCTTTCATGCCTTGTGAACTTGAATTTCCTTAAAATAGACTGTGCCAATGATAGACTCCCTTGATAAATCTGTTAGTAGTTTACATGTATTCCTTGTGTTTCAAGTAGATTTTCAGTAAGTTAAATGCAGAAATAACTCATTCATGTTACAATGAATTCTTACATAAACTATTTCCTCTTATTTCCTGGTCAGTTGAGTATTCAATGGAGGCTTGAAAGTCACACTGTAATATGGAATTCTACGTGATTTAACATCTTATGTTGTCACTAGTAATACTGCATAGTTGAACGTCTTAGGCTTAATTTCCTAAATCAGTGGACCTCTTTTTAACAAAGGAAAGATTCTTTCATGAGTAGTGAAGTCCCTGAAAAAAGAAGTTTGAAAAGTTCTTTTTGAAGTCTTAGCAGTAAAGTCACGGACATGACAGGGTACTGTGCATTTAGATCTATATTTCACTTGCTTTTGCCGGGATAAGCACTCTCTGGAAGAAACTCTCAGAATGCCAGAGGTTGAAACTGCTTTCAGCTTGTTTTTATACATAGTCATGGTTCTCACCATTTGTGATCTTAAGTTCTGAGAATAGATTCTAAAGCTGGTGATCAGCAGTGAAAGAGAGCTTAAATATATCAGTTTCTTATTTGCTTATGTTAAATAAGCAAGAGAAGAAAGTTTAAAGATATCAGTAATATAGCAATTGAGACTCCATTTAATTTGTTCCACATAGAGTCAGCATTTTTACTTAGTTAATTTAAATATTTTGAATCTATTTAATTTGTAAATTATATTTATCTTTATAAATATTGTTTTTAAATTATTGTGAGAGCACAAAAGAGGAAAATCATGTGTGACAGACAGACGTTTAGGCAAAACCAAACAAAAACAAAAACACATGGGTAATATATCTGATTCTATCAATGTTGCAAGACTTTCTCATCAAGCTATTTATCTAGTGATCTGCAAATGGGCATGGCATTTTCTAAGCCTTCCAAATCAGTGTGATGCGGCCTAGAGCTACCACATCAATGCTCTTATCTATAGGATAAACCGACTAAACTCAATTGCAAGCCCTGACTTTTTCCTTCTATTCTCATCTTGAGTGGCTCATTAACTTGGAATACAAATATCAATGTATCAATGAGCTGGTTAAAGGCTCTCAGCATGAACTTAGATTTCAAAGTGGATGTGACTGAAGCGGTGACTGTCATTTTCATATAGCAACCATTCTGTGGAATTTGGTGATCTCCAGATTAGGAGCAGAACAGGGGAATTATCTGAAAAATGCGTGCCTATAGACAGCAGCTTCAGTCATATCCAAGAGTTCCAAGTTGTTGCTCCTGATGGCATACCTTACGGTTGTGAAACTTGCCTAACCAGCCTCTAAAATAAGTGAATTCCTTTCAAGGTATACATTCCCTACTAGTCCTGTTTCTCTAACTGAATCCTGACTAATACATTTATTAATATGGCAGAGTTAACAATGCATGACTCCAAATGTTATGTCATAAAAGGTGAAACAGCTTCTGTTTGGCTATCTTTCAGATGCTTGCCCTGGAAACCAACCATGATGCTGTGATGAAATCCAGGCAACTGAGTTGTGTTTTAGCCCAAAGCAGCAAATGGGATCCAGGTGACTGACATCATTATCTATCAGACATGTGAGAGAACTCCTTAGGATGATTTCAGACCCCGTTACTCATTATCTGTAACCACATGAGAAACCCGGAGCAAGAACCACCCAACCAAGGCCAATCTCTAGAACTTTGAAAGATAATCATAAATGTAAACATTTACGCTATTGTTTACACTACTGTGTGCTTTTCACACAGCAATACATATCAGTTACAGACTGCATTTATATTGTCTTAAAATCACAAATTTGGAACCACATTTTTACAATTCCCTTTCTTACATGATTCTAAGTTATGGATTTCCACAATAGATACGTTAACAAGATTTGGAAGAAAGGAGTTAAACAGCAATATTGTTTATGTTTGGAAAATCAGACTAGAGTGAGATGCTGTTACAAGTCACATATTTTAATGTGGATCTACTGGTTCATGTCATTGGTTCGAGGCGGTAGCTAGCCCACAGCAGCTTTAGATTCTGCCAGATCTCCTTGGGACTGCAGCCAGACCCAAAGCTCCTTCAGCTTCCCTCTGATCTCTTTCTTCAGTTTCCCTGGATCCTAGACCACACTTACATGAAACTCTGTAGAGAAATACCCCAGCTATACTACAGGCCCCCCATACAAACAAAATTGTAGGCTGGAGACAATGAGAGACTAATATAGCTTTATATGATGGACAAATTTCAGTTTATCCTCATGGGTTTCGGCTCATACTCAAATATTCTAGTTTGTCTTTCTTCTCTCTCACTTTATTTCCATTTTTCCTTTCTAGCTTCAGGACCATCATCTGACATAGGGGAAGAAGACTTACACATAATATCTAACCAGCACCCAAGGTATGTAAGGTTTAAACTTTATAATACATCCATTTTGTTTCTCATAGTTCTCTTTTACTCATCAAGTCATAACTGATAACAGTGATCCATATTTTGAAATCCAGTGTCCTTTCTGAAGTTTCTGTTTTCGATGATTCCCAGTGTCTTAGTTTAGGCTGCTATAATGAAAATACCATAGAATGGGTAACAGAAACAACAAACATTTTACTCACAATTGGAGATTGGCAAGTTTAAGTTCAATCCAAGCACTGGAAGATTTGATATCCGGTGAGGGCCCACTTTCTGGTTCATAGATAGCCATCTTCTGGCTGTGTCCTCACATGGTAGAAAAAGAGAGTTCTCTGGGGCCTGTTTTATAAAAAGGGCACAAATCCCATACATGAGGGCTCCACTGTCACAACCTAATCACCTCCCCAAGGCCTCACCTCCTCATACTATTACATTGTGGGTTAGGATCTCAACATATAAATTTGGTGAGGACACAATTGGTCCTCAGCAACCAGTCTGACTCATGCCTCTGTTCACTAACTTCTTTCTATGTTTTGAAACCCAGATGTGAAATAGATCCCCTTTTCTTGAATTTTTTCTATAGTCACTGTTCGTTGAATATTTCATTGAAGTTCTCAACCATTGGAGAAGTTTTACATTAAAAATATAATGTAAAATGTATTTGGCCACTTTCTATTTGGCATTTTTGTGTGTCTACCTGCCTTTGCACCCTTCGTCCTCCAGGCATTTTGCTCAGTTCTAGACTGTCTCTAAGATAGTGCTTGCCTGTCTATGTTTTTCTGTTTCTCCAGATACTCCTTACTCCTGAATCCCAATATATCTATTTTCCTCACTTTGTACTTCAGAACCATTCATTTCTCCCCTTAATATCTATATGCAAAGATGCTAAAAGTACTTCCTAAGTGAAGGCTCACTGATACTATGTGTCATCTTTTAGTAGCATAGAAAAGCTGAAAGAATATTGAAATTGAAATCTGAATGTTTTATAATTCTCCAGATTGTTCTTATGATTATGTAAGTTTGAAAATTTCCAATATAGAAAAATATATACATATTTTTAAATTAGGAATTTATTCATTTAATAAATTGCTACTGAGTACCTTCTATGTATCAGACATTGTTCCAAATGTTGGTGAGGCAATGAACTAAACAAACATTTTGCTCTCATGCAGCTTATCTTCTAGTGGCATGTGTGAGTGTAGATAGATGACAAAGTACAGTTTCTATATTTATATCCATTGAGGACCACTTCTATGAAGATAATTAAAGCAGGATAAGAACATTAATGAAAGTTAGGCTGTTATTTTGTACAGGCTTGTCATGAAAGATTTCAACAATAAAGATGTATTTGAGCAGAGACTTAACAGGAGGGAGGAAACAAGCCGTGCAGCTATTTTCGCTGAAGAGTATTTCAAGTAAACTAAACAACAAGACTATCCATGAAACTCAAAAGCGGAGAAAGCTGGCAAAAGCAGAGTCATGGAAGTATGGGGAGGCAAGGTTATAGCAAATAGGGACACTTTAACCACAAGGACTGTATTCGGAGTGTGATGGAAAGTCAAAATTTGTGAACAAAAAGTATGATTTCACTGATTTAGTATTTTTTATTTTTAAGATTAAATCACAAAATTAAGAATCACAGGCAGAAGCAAGGAAAAAAATCTGAATTCTCATTACCTCTAAAATTATTTAGGCAATAAGTAAATATAAGCTCAGTGTAGGAAAGAACTTTTTTGTGTTTGCTTGCTGTTGGATCCTCAGAAGCTAGGGTAAATTATTATACAATAAGTGCTCAATAAACATTTTCTATATATTGGCTTATACCAGATCAATCAGTCTTGGCCAAGATGAGTATTTATAAACATGGCTGCAACATTTGAACAGCTTAAAATTGTTTATAATATTATTTATTACTATTTTAATGTCTGTGATATCAGTAGCGATTATTCCTTCTTCATTTCTGATATTAGAAATTTTTATCTTATTTATTTTTTCTTAGTTAACCCGGCTAAAGGTTCATCTATTTTATTGATCTTTTCAAAGAACCAGCTGTTCAATTTGTTAATTTTCTCTCTTGATTTCTTATTTTTTTATTTCATTGATTTCTTCTCTAATTGTTACTTTTTTCCTTCTGTTTATATAGGTCTTCTTTAGTTTCATAAGGTGGAAACTTGGGTCATTTATTTTAGACCTTTGTACGTATTCAGTGCTATTAATTTGCCTCTAATTAGGCACTGTTTTTGTGGCATCCCACAAATGTTAATGTTTTATTTTCATTTTCATATTAGTTCAAAATATTTTTAATATCTCTGGCAATATCTTCTTTGCATTATGTTGTGTTTAGAAATACATTGTTTAATCTCTAAATATTTCTAAATTTTTCAGCTATTTCTAGTCACCTATAATTTCTAGTTTAATTCTAGCGTGATCTGGTACATACTTTTTATTTCTATTTTTTACATTTATTCAAGTGTATTTATCTCAGTTAATATTCCATATAAGCTTGAGAAAAATGTCTATGCTGCTGTTGTTGGATGAAGTATTCTGCAAACATCAATTAGATATACTGATTAAATTCTGTGGTTCAGTTTGAAGGTATCATTGTTCTATTAGGGTTCTCTTAGAGGGACAGAGCTAATAGGATATATATGTATATATATTCTATTAGTTATCCTATATATCATACAAACAAATATATATATATATATATATATATATATATATATATGAGTTTATTAAGTGTTAACTTACATGATCAGAAGGTCCCACAATAGGCTATCTGCAAGCTGAGGAGCAAAAAGAGCCAGTTCCAGTCCCAAAACTGAGGAGCTTGGAATCCGATGTTTGAGGGCAGGAAGCATCTAGCATGAGAGAAAGATCTACAGGCTGGGGAGGCTAAACCCGTCTCTCCTTTTCACGTTTTTCTGCCTGTTTTATATTTGCTGCCAGCTGATTAGATCGTGCCCACCAGGTTAAGGGTGGATCTGCCTTCCCCAGCCCACTGACTCAAATGTTAATATCTTCTGGCAACACCCTCACAGACACACCCAGGATCAACACTTTGTGTCCTTCAGTCCAATGAAGTTGATACTCAGTATTAACCATCACAAGTCCATTCCTTGTGAATTTGAACAAATACATATCTTCTGAGATCATACATAATCTTCAAATAAAGACAATAATGAAGTCATAATTTTACGTAACATAATACCTATCCTTCGCACAACCTGAAACGCACCAATCCCCAACGCAAATATTGTTACATAAAGTTAAAAATACTTAAATGCTGATATGAAGTCAATAAATCTTAAGTCACATGATAAAGGAAAAGGAAAGAAAATGAAGGTATTTTCTTAGTACAAGTGTATACATGCACAAACATATCTTTAACAAAAGGAGGAGGAAATACTCATGACAATTACAGTCCTCGTTTCTGCAGCTGGTCACATGGTTGTAGCTGGTATTGATGCCTACCTTCTTCAACTACCCATTCTGTATGCCCTTTGCCTTCAGCAAGCACCTCAGCAGGTCATGGTTTTTCTCCTGGTGGAGTGACCCAAACATTCATTCCTGAAGGACCTGGGCCATTTGTAGTTTTGCCTGGATTGGGCTGTTGTAGTTCCCCATTGACCTTAATCTCAGGGCATGGTAATACTAAGAGACACCCTAATGGATCTTCTGTATTCCATGCATACTCTTCCTTACCTCCATTGTGGAGTAGTAGACTGATTTCATCTTGATAGTCGGGGTCAGTCACCCCAGCCAACACTGTAACTCCCTTCTTAGCCTGTTGAGTTAAAGGTAGGAGGAGCCCAAAGTGTCCACGTAGCAATATTAACTTCCAGTTTAATGTAATAATTGTTGTGTCTTCTGATGACAGCTTTCCTCACTCTGTAACTAAGACCTCTAGGCCAGCAGAATGTAATGTCGCAGGAACAGGAAGTAAAAATTTTGCTAGTGAATCACTAGGGGTGATAGTGAGTGGTGCCACTTCCACTTCCACCCCTTGATTACTGGACCCGTAAGCCCTGGCTATAGGAGAAGCAGTACCATATACTGGATGCTGATTCAGAGCATACACAGCCTGCTAGAGAACTTTGTCCAAGCCCTCAAAGTATTGTCACCTAGTTGGAGTTGTAATTGTGACTTCAAAAGGCGATTTCACCATTCTGTCAATCCAGCTGCTTCTGGATGATGGGGAACATAGTAAAACTAGTGAATCCCGTGAGGATGAGCCCAAAGCTGCACTTCTTTAGCCATAAAGTGAGTGCCTTGGTCAGAATTTCTGTACTGTGTGGAATACTACAGATAAGGCATTCCGTGAGTCCACGGATGGGGCAGAAGCATTGCATGCAGGATAGGCAAACTCATATCCAGAGTAAGTGTCTATTCCAGTGAGTACAAACCTCTGCCCTTTTCATGATGGAAGAGGTCCAGTATAATCAACATGCCACCAAGTAGCTGGCTGATCACCCCGAGGAATGGTGCCATATCGAGGGCTCAGTGTTGGTCTCTGCTGCTAGCAAATTGGTCATTCAGCAGTGGCCATAGCCAGGTCAGCCTTGGTGAGTGGAAGTCCATGTTGTTGAGCCACTGCGTAACTTCCATCCCTGCTAACATGACCACTTTGTTCATGCGCCTATTGGATGATGACAGGTGTGGCTGGGGAAAGAGACTGAGTGGCGTCCACAGAATGGGTCATCCTGTCCAGTTGATTATTAAACTACTCCTCCACTGAGATAACCACTTGGTGAGCACCTACATGGGATACAAATAACTTCAGTTTTCAACTACTCAGAGAGGTCCATCCACATACCTCTTCCCCAAATTTCTTTTTTTTTTTTTTTTTTTTTTATTATACTTTAAGTTCTAGGGTACATGTGCATAACGTGCAGGTTTGTTACATATGTATACTTATGCCATGTTGGTGTGCTGCACCCATCAACTCGTCAGCACCCATCAATTCATCATTTATATCATGTATAACTCCCCAATGCAATCCCTCCCTCCTCCCCACTCCCCATGATAGGCCCCAGTGTGTGATGTTCCCCTTCCCGAGTCCAAGTGATCTCATTGTTCAGTTCCCACCTATGAGTGAGAACATGCGGTGTTTGGTTTTCTCTTCTTGTGATAGTTTGCTAAGAATGATGGTTTCCAGCTGCATCCATGTCCCTACAAAGGACGCAAGCTCATCCTTTTTTATGGCTGCATAGTATTCCATGGTGTATATGTGCCACATTTTCTTAATCCAGTCTGTCACAGATGGACATTTGGGTTGATTCCAAGTCTTTGCTATTGTGAATAGTGCCCCAATAAACATACGTGTGCATGTGTCTTTGTAGTAGACTAATTTATAATCCTTTCGGTATATACCCAGTAGTGGGATGGCTGGGTCATATGGTACATCTAGTTCTAGATCCTTGAGGAATTGCCATACTGTTTTCCATAATGGTTGAACTAGTTTACAATCCCACCAACAGTGTAAAAGTGTTCCTATTTCTCCACATCCTCTCCAACACCTGTTGTTTCCTGACTTCTTAATGATTGTCATTCTAACTGGTGTGAGATGGTATCTCATTGTGGTTTTGATTTGCATTTCTCTGATGGCGAGTGATGATGAGCATTTTTTCATGTGTCTGTTGGCTGTATGAATGTCTTCTTTTGAGAAATGTCTGTTCATATCCTTTGCCCCACTTTTTGATGGGGTTGTTTTTTTTTCTCGTATATTTGTTTGAGTTCTTTGTAGATTCTGGATATTAGCCCTTTGTCAGATGAGTAGGTTGCAAAAATTTTCTCCCATTCTGTAGGTTGCCTGTTCACTCTGATGGTAGTTTCTTTTGCTGTGCAAAAGCTCTTTAGTTTAATTAGATCCCATTTGTCAATTTTGGCTTTTGCTGCCGTTGCTTTTGGTGTTTTAGACATGAAGTCCTTGCCCATGCCTATGTCCTGAATGGTACTACCTAGATTTTCTTCTAGGGTTTTTATGGTATTAGGTCTAACATTTAAGTCTCTAATCCATCTTGAATTAATCTTCGTATAAGGGATCCAGTTTCAGCTTTCTACTTATGGCTAGCCAATTTTCCCAGCACCATTTATTAAATAGGGAATCCTTTCCCCATTTCTTGTTTCTCTCAGGTTTGTCAAAGATCAGATGGTTGTAGATGTGTGGTATTATTTCTGAGGACTCTGTTCTGTTCCATTGGTCTATATCTCTGTTTTGGTACCAGTACCATGCTGTTTTGGTTACTGTAGCCTTGTAGTATAGTTTGAAGTCAGGTAGCGTGACGCCTCCAGCTTTGTCCTTTTGACTTAGGATTGTCTTGGCAATGCGGGCTCTTTTTTGGTTCCATATGAACTTTAAAGCAGTTTTTTCCAATTCTGTGAAGAAACTCATTGGTAGCTTGATGGGGATGGCATTGAATCTATAAATAACCTTGGGCAGTATGGCCATTTTCACGATATTGATTCTTCCTATCCATGAGCATGGTATGTTCTTCCATTTGTTTCTGTCCTCTTTGATTTCACTGAGCAGTGGTTTGTAGTTCTCCTTACATCCCTTGTAAGCTGGATTCCTAGGTATTTTATTCTCTTTGAAGCAATTGTGAATGGAAGTTCATTCCTGATTTGGCTCTCTGCTTGTCTGTTACTGGTGTATAAGAATGCTTGTGATTTTTGCACATTAATTTTGTATCCTGAGACTTTGCTGAAGTTGCTTATCAGCTTAAGGAGATTTTGGGCTGAGACAATGGGGTTTTCTAAATATACAATCATGTCATCTGCATACAAGGACAATTTGACTTCTTCTTTTCCTAACTGGATACCCTTTATTTCTTTCTCTTGCCTGATTGCCGTAGCCAGAACTTCCAAGACTATGTTGAATAGGAGTGGTGAGAGAGGGCATCCCTGTCTTGTGCCAGTTTTCAAAGGGAATTTTTCCAGTTTTTGCCCATTCAGAATATTAGCTGTGGGTTTGTCATAAATAGCTCTTATTATTTTGAGGTACATTCCATCAATACCGAATTTATTGAGCGTTTTTAGCATGAAGGGCTGTTGAATTTTGTCAAAAGCCTTTTCTGCATCTATTGAGATAATCATGTGGTTCTTGTCTTTGGTTCTGTTTATATGCTGGATTACGTTTATTGATTTGCGAATGTTGAACCAGCCTTGCATCCCAGGGATGAAGCCCACTTGATCATGGTGGATAAGCTTTTTGATGTGCTGCTGAATCCGGTTTGCCAGTATTTTATTGAGAATTTTTGCATCGATGTTCATCAGGGATATTGGTCTAAAATTCTCTTTTTTTGTTGTGTCTCTGCCAGGCTTTGGTATCAGGATGATGTTGGCCTCATAAAATGAGTTAGGGAGGATTCCCTCTTTTTCTATTGATTGGAATAGTTTCAGAAGGAATGGTACCAGCTCCTCCTTGTACCTCTGCTAGAATTCAGCTGTGAATCCATCTGGTCCTGGACTTTTTTTGGTGGGTAGGCTATTAATTGTTGCCTCAATTTCATAGCCTGCTATTGGTCTATTCAGGGATTCAACTTCTTCCTGGTTTAGTCTTGGGAGAGTGTAAGTGTCCAGGAAATTATCCATTTCTTCTAGATTTTCTAGTTGATTTGCGTAGAGGCATTTATAGTATTCTCTGATGGTTGTTTGTATTTCTGTGGGGTCGGTGGTGATATACCCTTTATCATTTTTTATTGCGTCTATTTGATTCCTCTCTCTTTTCTTCTTTATTAGTCTTGCTAGCGGTCTGTCAATTTTGTTGATCTTTTCAAAAAACCAACTCCTGGATTCATTGATTTTTTGGAGGGTTTTTTGTGTCTCTATCTCCTTCAGTTCTGCTCTGATCTTAGTTATTTCTTGCCTTCTGCTAGCTTTTGAATGTGTTTGCTCTTGCCTCTCTAGTTCTTTTAATTGTGATGTTAGAGTGTCAATTTTAGATCTTTCCTGCTTTCTCTTGTGGGCATTTAGTGCTATAAATTTCCCTCTACACACTGCTTTAAATGTGTCCCAGAGATTCTGGTATGTTGTATCTTTGTTCTCATTGGTTTCAAAGAACATCTTTATTTCTGCTTTCATTTCGTGATGTACCCAGTAGTCATTCAGGAGCAGGTTGTTCAGTTTCCATGTAGTTGAGAGGTTTTGATTGAGTTTCTTAGTCCTGAGTTCTAGTTTGATTGCGCTGTGGTCTGAGAGACAGTTTGTTATAATTTCTGTTCTTTTACATTTGCTGAGGAGTGCTTTACTTCCAATTATGTGGTCAATTTTGGAATAAGTGCGATGTGGTGCTGAGAAGAATGTATATTCTGTTGATTTGGGGTGGAGAGTTCTATAGATGTCTATTAGGTCCGCTTGGTGCAGAGATGAGTTCAATTCCTGGATATCCTTGTTAACTTTCTGTCTCATTGATCTGTCTAATGTTGACAGTGGAGTGTTGAAGTCTCCCATTATTATTGTATGGGAGTCTAAGTCTCTTTGTAAGTCTCTAAGGACTTGCTTGATGAATCTGGGTGCTCCTGTATTGGGTGCATATATATTTAGGAGGGTTAGCTCTTCCTGTTGAATTGATCCCTTTACCATTATGTAATGGCCTTCTTTGTCTCTTTTGATCTTTGATGGTTTAAAGTCTGTTTTATCAGAGACTAGGATTGCAACCCCTGCTTTTTTTTGTTCTCCATTTGCTTGGTAGATCTTCCTCCATCCCTTTATTTTGAGCCTATGTATGTCTCTGCATGTGAGATGGGTCTCCTGAATACAGCAGACTGATGGGTCTTGACTCTTTATCCAGTTTGCCAGTCTGTGTCTTTTAATTGGAGCATTTAGTCCATTAACATTTAAGGTTAATATTGTTATGTGTGAACTTGATCCTGTCATTATGATATTAACTGGTTATTTTGCTCGTTAGTTGATGCAGTTTCTTCCTAGCCTCGATGGTCTTTACATTTTGGCATGTTTTTGCAATGGCTGGTACCGGTTGTTCCTTTCCATGTTTAGGGCTTCCTTCAGGGTCTCTTGTAAGGCAGGCCTGGTGGTGACAAAATCTCTAAGCATTTGCTTATCTGTAAAGGATTTTATTTCTCCTTCACTGATGAAACTTAGTTTGGCTGGATATGAAATTCTGGGTTTAAAATTCTTTTCTTTAAGAACGTTGAATATTGGCCCCCACTCTCTTCTGGCTTGTAGAGATTCTGCTGAGAGATTTGCTGTTAGTCTGATGGGCTTCCCTTTGTGGGTAACCCGACCTTTCTCTCTGGCTGCCCTTAAGATTTTTTCCTTCATTTCAACTTTGGTGAATCTGGCAATTATGTGTCTTGGAGTTGCTCTTCTGGAGGAGTATCTTTGTGGCATTCTCTGTATTTCCTGAATTTGAATGTTGGCCTGCCCTACTAGGTTGGGGAAGTTCTCCTGGATGATATCCTGAAGAGTGTTTTCCAACTTGGTTCCATTTTCCCCCTCACTTTCAGGCACCCCAATCAGACGTAGATTTGGTCTTTTTACATAATCCCGTACTTCTTGCAGGCTTTGTTCATTTCTTTTTCTTCTTTTTTCTTTTGGTTTCTCTTCTCGCTTCATTTCATTCATTTGATCCTCAATCGCTGATACTCTTTCTTCCAGTTGATCGAGTCGGTTACTGAAGCTTGTGCATTTGTCACGTATTTCTCGTGTCATGGTTTTCATCTCTGTCATTTCGTTTATGATCTTCTCTGCATTAATTAGTCTAGCTGTCAATTCTTCCACTCTTTTTTCAAGATTTTTAGTTTCTTTGCGCTGGGTACGTAATTCCTCCTTTAGCTCTGAGAAGTTTGATGGACTGAAGCCTTCTTCTCTCATCTCATCAAAGTCATTCTCTGACCAGCTTTGATCCGTTGCTGGCGATGGGCTGCGCTCCTTTGCAGGGGGAGATGCGCTCTTATTTTTTGAATTTCCAGCTTTTCTGCCCTGCTTCTTCCCCATCTTTGTGGTTTTATCTGTCTCTGGTGTTTGATGATGGTGACGTACTGATGGGGTTTTGGTATAGGTGTCCTTCCTGTTTGATAGTTTTCCTTCTGACAGTCAGAAGGACTGTCTGTTGGTCTGTTGGAGATTGCTTGAGGTCCACTCCAGACCCTGTTTGCCTGGGTATCAGCAGCAGAGGTTGCCGAAGATAGAATATTGCTGAACAGCGAGTGTACCTGTCTGATTCTTCCTTTGGAAGTTTCCTCTCAGGGGTGTACTCCACCCTGTGAGGTGTGGGGTGTCAGACTGCCCCTAGTGAGGGATGTCTCCCAGCTAGGCTACTCAGGGGTCAGGGACCCATCTGAGCAGGCAGTCCATCCGTTCTCAGATCTCAACCTCCGCGTTGGGAGATCCACGGCTCTCCCCAAAGCTGTCAGACAGAGTCGTTCGCGTCTGCACCGGCCCCCACTGCTTCCCCTGTTGGTCTTCAGCTGTGCGCTGTCCCCAGAGGTGGAGACTACAGAGACAGGCAGGTTTCCTTGAGCTGCTGTGAGCTCCACCCAGTTCGAGCTTCCCAGCGGCTTTGTTTACCTACTTAAGCCTCAGCAATGGCGGGCGCCCCTCCCCCAGCCTCGCTGCTGCCTTGCGGATAGATCGCCGCAGACTGTTGTGTTAGCAGTGAGGGAGGCTCCGTGGGCGTGGGACCCTCCCGGCCAGGTGTGGGATATATTCTCCTGGTGTGCCTGTCTGCTTAAAGCGCAGTATTGGGGTGGGAGTTACCCGATTTTCCAGGTGTTGTGTGTCTCAGTTCCCCTGGCTAGGAAAACGGATTCCCTTCCCCCTTGGCTTCCAGGTGAGGCGATGCCTCGCCCTGCTTCAGCTCTCGCTGGTCAGGCTGCAGCAGCTGACCAGCACCGATTGTCTGGCACTCCCTAGTGAGATGACCCCAGTACCTCAGTTGAAAATGCAGAAATCACCGGTCTTCTGTGTCGCTCGCGCTGGGAGTTGGAGACTGGAGCTGTTCCTATTCGGCCATCTTGCTCCGCCCCCGCCCCCCCCAAATTTCTTTCTCACCAATTTTACAATCATGCTTCTTCCAGATCCCTGACCATTCAGCCAAATCATTGGCTACAGCTCATGAATCAGTGTATAATTGCACATCTGGTCATATCTGCTTCCATGCGAAGTGTACAACCAGGTGCACTGCTTGAAGTTCTGCCCACTGGGAAGAGTTCCCTTCACCACTGTCCTGCAGGGATGTCATAGAATGGGGAGCATTCTCTAATTTTGTTATTATTTATCAGTCTTTTTTTTTTTGTACAACAAAAGTTTAGATTTATTACATGTTTATTTCCAAGGTACCTTTGTTATTAAGAAAACAGAACTAATACTTGGCCAAAAAAAAAAAAAAAAACCCAAAAACAAAAAAACACCACTTCACAATGTCAAGTTTTCCACTTCCAGGATTAAAGGAAAAAAATATCTATTGCAGACACGGAATCAGTCTCCCTTGGCTAAGTATCTGTCACAGATCGACCCAATTCATGGACAGTCTTTTCCCATCGACCTGGAGTCCCTCATGGGAACTTAACCATACTTCTTATCACTTGGCTGAGGTTCTCTTCTGTCCATTCAGGTGCCTTTTTTTTTCTGTGTTCAGTTCCTGTTTTCCAACCAACCATCCATTTGTTCCTCAGTTTCTTCTATGGAAGTTCCATGATCATGAGACTGAATCTATATACTTTCTAAAGGTGTGTATACAGGAAATTCAGGTTTTTGTTTTTTAACTTTCTTCTGTTTAGAGGCACCATGTCCTTGGACTTTAACCTCCACAGATACTTTTTAAACTCTCTTTTTCTTCACTTGTGTAAAATACCCAGGTTAGAAGGGGCCAGAATAGGACAATTAACTTTTCCTCCAGATCAGATGAGCCATTTGTTATGAAGAAGACTCCAGGATTTTAGAATGGTTACTTTTCCCTTCCTCCTGCTGTGGCCACAGGGATCTTTACTGTATTTTCACTGAGATAACTGGTGGGGTTCCTGGAGGTGAAAATCACAAAAGGTCTTGAGACCCTCCTATATCTGCATCACCCAGGAGTTCTCACTCTCATACTGTTTTTCTTTACTCAGCCTTCGACAATCTGTCAGAGTCACCACTGGAGTATTACTGCTAGGTTATGGCTGCAGTGGCTTCTGCTCCAAGTAAGCAGAGCTCTGCTGTGATTCTCTGAATTCACCTATTTCAAATTTCAGTGTGGTAGTTTGTCCTGTGACCTCAATTCTCTGATAGGTTCAAAAAATCCTTTTATTTTCTGCTTGTTCAGCCTTTTTCTCTTGTTGTAAGCATGGGAATAGTGACTTGCAAGCTCCTTACCCATCAGAGGTGAAACTGGAAGTTCCCAAGTGCTACAGCCAGGTGAATGTTAATTGGAGGATAGTGGAACAGTATTTAGAAAAATGTTACCACTAAAATAATAAACATATTTATTTTAGTATACATTGCCAATATACATAAAAATATGAAAACCTAATCAAGTAGACTGAATATTAATGTCTTCATTAAAATTCTATCATTTTAAAGAGTTAATGGATTTTAAATACCTGGATAATACGTATGTTAAGAAAAGGTATTTTTCTTGTTGTTTCTACGGAGACTTCACACTACCATTAAGAGATGCAAAAGAAGTGTGAAATACGGAATCCAACCATATTTGGAACATTTACAGGGTGCTCTCTGTCATCTTAGAGTCAGATAGCAGGCTGAGTACCTGGCATGAAGACGATGGTGACTGACCCAGACTGTCATCTTGTGTTCCTGCTTCTATTCTTGCCAACATAGAAAAAGGGATTAAAACTGGTAAATGACAGATAGAAGCCATTGAAAGAGCAACTAACTTTCATTATGTGGCATATGGATTTATTATTTTTCCTTAAAAGCCTTTTTTTCTTTCTTATACTCATTGTTTTGTGGCCTAAAAAATAGCTGAATTACTTTGGACCCCTGTTTGAAAGTTAGGGCTCAAATAGAATGTGCCTTTTCTAAACAGGAACAATAAAAGTTTTCTTTTTCAAACAACCCTGCAAACAGGATGGCTCACTACTGGCATACTGTGACCTAGTTACTGTTGGTTTCATAAGAATATTCACAAGAATAATGCGGCCACCAAATGCAGCTTGCTGAACAGCTAGAAACCAATTCAGGGTCTTCTATGGACCTATCCACATCAGGCAATCTTGTCCTCCAGGTATTCAAATATGTTTAGATATTCTTATATTGTAAATATTTTTCTTTGTTCTCTTGCTTTGTATGAAGAGAGATTTCCCAGATTCAATTTGCTGTAAAATTCGAGTTCTTTTTAACTGAGACTCTATTTTCCTCACTAGTTTCTTCTAAGGGTATGGAGTTTGGGGGAAATCCTTAACAAATGCCAGTTTATTTTCTATGTATTTTCAATTCATCAGCAAGGGTAACATTCTGTGGTTCTTTAAAGAGTGGACAAGTACGGAGGATACTTCTAAGAAAGTCAAAGAATGCATATCATAAAACCAGTAAAGTACTAGTTTTGTTATCAGAAATATTTTATCCTTGTTTGTGCCTTTTTAATTTGTTTTTAAAAAGCAAATGCAAATGTTAGAAACTTCTTTACCATAAGATACTAAAATATAGGATGTTACACACAACATTTCAATGTCATTGTTCTATTGTTTTGTAGCAGGACAAGCCACAGACAAAACCCCTCAGAAACCGAGTTAAAGAAGGAAGGGCTTTATTTGGCTGGGAACTTTAGCAAGACTCATGTCTCCAACAACCAAGCTCCCCAAGTGAGCAATTCCTGTCCCTTTTAAGGGCTCACAACTCTAAAGGGGTCTGCGTGAGAGGGTCGTGATCGATTGAGCAAGCAGGGGGTGTGTGACTGGGGGCTGCATGCACTGGTAATTAGAATGGAACAGAACAGGACAGGGATCTTCACCGTGCTTTTCTTATGCAAATAACCGATTAGGTCAGGGGTCCATCTTTAACTACCAGGCTCAGGGTGTGGCACCGGACTGTCTGCTTGTGGATTTCATTACTGCCTTTTAGTTTTCACTTCTTCTTTCTTTGGAGGCAGAAATTGGGCATAAGACAATATGAGGGGTGGTCTCCCTTATTCCCCCCTTTGAGACTCTCACTCAGTAGTGGGAGTTCTCACTTTCATTATCACTACCCATGTTTTCTTGTAAGGCAGATCAGTAGTTGATTCATATAGTACACTTGTGCTGAAGCATTTTGATGAACTAAGGTAGCGATAAAGCTTTTTATCATTTGAAGAAGTACAGGTAGCAAACAAAGGAGCAGTAAGCAGGTTCTTATTGCTATTATAACTCCTATTATAAGAGTTTTAAGTCCTCGTAGCCCTAGGAACCATTTTCCCAACATGGCCCCAGTATTAAATCCATGCCACACTTGCACGGGCACGTGCCAGTTTTGTCATGTCTCTATGTCTTCAACTACTTGCCCTTAATCATCTATGTGTAGACAGCAATTAGTAAGCAATTAACAATTTCCCACAGAACCCTCCTTCAGCTGCTAGCAAGTAGTCTAGAACCAGTCTATTTTGATAGATAGCATTTCTCATCTGAGTTTTTTTCCAGACCAAAATAGTCAAGGCTCTGCTGGTTTTATCAGTGATTATTTCTAAGACAGCTTGTAACCGTATGATTCGGTTGATCATGTAAATGGGGGTCCTGTATCCCCACGAGCCGTCTTGTGCCCAAGTAGCAGGCCCATAATATTGTATGATTCTCTCAGGGGGCCATTCAACATCTTTCCAATTTCCTATAGCTATGCTTCTCTTTTCGCGGAAAGCATAGACAGGGAAGCCCAGGAGTTCACCTGTCTATATGGGCATTAAGAAGAAAGATGGTTTAATAGTGGCAGTAACACAACTACCTGCCCACTGGTCGGGTAATTTGGCATAAGCTCTATGCCCACATATCCAGTATAATCCAGTGGGGGCTGTCCAATCCTGGTGGGACTCTGAGTGGGTCCACACAGTTTGCAACTTTCGGAACTTACTAAATGAATTCTTCTCTGTGTTATTTGAACTCCACCAAATGACTGTTTTTGTGGTACCATTATACAGTTTCTGTCCGAGACAACTAAGTTGTCCTATGGAGTTAGTGAATTCTTTTCCTTCTCTAGCTATGCAATACTGTCCAATAATTTAGGCTTTTAGGACCCAGAAATTATCAGGGTGTGTCTTTTGAGCTGAGAATTCATCAGGAACTGGGTCTGTAGGTACTGATTCTTGGACTTCCCATGGCCATTGATCTCCCATTGCAGTTCCTCCACATAACATGAAGTGACATTGAGAGACTGGACTACATGCTCAGCTAATTGCAAAAACAAATTTCTTGTTTTTCCTGGAATTTCTGGTACTGGCACATTTAGTTCATAGAAGGTTTGAAACGCTGGCTCAGGAGAGCATTTGTAAACTTCTTCTTGAGCTAAGATATTTACTCAAGGATCCAGTCCGGCTCCATTGATTCCTAAGTTTACACGCTCCCCTTTTTTCCAGCGAGGATCAAGGGGATTGGTTATTACTAGCTCTAAGGGGTTACATTGTCCCTTAGTACAGGAAGGGCCATTTTTTCCTTTCTGAAGGTGGACTGGATCCTTTTCATTTTTTTATCCAAGTCGCCCAAATGACACAAGACCAGTATCCACATTCATTTCCACACAGTCCTAATTCATGACAAATGTACTTATGTTTGCTCATATAGTCTTTTTCCCAACTAAAAGAGCCACATCCCCTTCCTAATTTATTGCTGTTAATGACAGCACAGGCATCAGATTTCAAGATTACGGGTTTGGGCACCCCTTTTTCTTCTGTTCTGGCTAATACTTTACTTGTATCATTTATGAGTCCCCACCAGTCTTCAGTCCTTAATCTTATTTCAAAAACTGGACAAGGGAGGCTCAGAGGGGTCATAACATACATCTGGGCAGTCGTTTCCTCGACTACATACCTTGTACTGAGTGTCATTATATAAATGTGTTCCTCTTAAAGTTCCTAGGCATTCATAGTAACTATAGAGCAGAAAGATTGTTTTAATTTGTTGCCCTACCTTGGTAACCTGATGTATACACAGAGAGCAGTCCTCCATGTGGGGAAAATCAGTGGAAGTTTTTACTGTACAAGTCCAAATTATAAGGAAAATGAGTCCCACGATGAACCTCCTCATGCTTCGGCTGTGTGTAGACCAGTCAGCTTCTGGGTGTGACTGGAGCAGGGCTTGTTGTCCTCCTCAGACTCACTTTGCAGGGTTTGTCGGGGCTTGGTTTTGTCTTCCAGGTTTCAGCGGCTGCAGGTTTCACACAGCTGTGTTTAATCCAGGCCGGGATTCCTTCTACCTTTACAGCTGTGGGGTTGATCAAGATGACGGTCTGAGGTCCTTTCCACCGTGGCCAGAAAGGGTCTTTGTTCCAGTCCTTGATCTACACGCAGTCACCTGGAGAGAAAGGATGAACTGGGGGAGAATAAGCTGATGGGACACCTCTCATTTACCCAAGTTGAGATTGTTTGTGTAATTTTTCCTAAAGCCTGTAGCTGTCGCTGTAATTCAATTTCACCTAACTCTCGTGTAATGCTTGGAAGCCCCTGTAGTATAGGAGAAGGCCTATGATACAGTATTTCATAAGGGTAGTATCTTGTTTTCTTAGAAGCAGTGCATCTAATTTTAAACAGTACCATAGGAATGGCCTTATCCACTTTAATCCTATTTCCTGACATACTTTCCCTAAACTATTTTTGATAGTCCAATTCATTCGCTCCACCTTTCCAGAACTCTGAGTTTGGTAGGCGGCATATAGCCTCCAAGTGATTCCTAATGCCTTTGCTGTCTTCTGTACCAAGTCAGCCACAAACACCGGCCTATTATCTGAGCTGATTCTTAAGGGCAGTCCAAACCTAGGAATAAGATCTCGGAGAAGCACACGGGTTACCTCATAGGCCTTTCAGTTCGTATTGGATAAGCCTCCACCCACCCAGAGTAAGCACACACAAGAACCAGCAAATACTTGTTACCTCCACATTTCAGCATTTCTGTGAAATCCATCTGAAGATCGTCAAAAGGAGCTGCTCCATAAGCTTGTGTGCTGCGTGGAACAGTGGGGCCTTGCCTCGCATTATGCTGTCGGCAAGTAACACACCATTGTGCTACTGCTCTGGCAAGGGCTGGCAAGTGTGAGATGTAGAAGTACTGGCCTAAATTTTTCAAGTTACTCTTGACCTAGATGAGTGGTTTTGTGCATGGCCAATACGATTGTGACTCCCAGCAACTGTGGCACAGCTACTCTCCCATCTGGCAGTCTGATCCATCCTCCTTTTGTTACTTGCCTCTCTTCTGTGTGGAAGAAGTCTTTTTCTTCCTTAGAATAGATAGGTACCAGGTCAGGTGTTTGAGGGAGTAAGGGGGCTAATATCGATGCCCGGTAAGGGGTAGATGATGCTTTTCAAGCTTCTGAATCAGCTCAAGAGTTTCCTAAGGCCACTGAGGTGGAGGCTTGCTGGTGTCCCCTGCAGTGCATGACTGCCACCTTCTGAGGTTTCCACACTGCCTCCAGTAATTGTAGAATTTCTTGTTGATATTTTATGTCGTTTCCCCCAAAGTTTAACAGGCCCTTTTCCTTATATAATGCTCCATGCACTTGGTTACAAAGGCATATTGAGATTCAGTGTAGATGTTTACAGTCTTACCTTCACAAAGTTCTACAGCCCGAGTTAAAGCAGTGAGCTCAGCCTTCTGGGCTGAAGTGCCCTGTGGCAACGGTTTGGCTTCAATGACAGTAATCAAAGTTACCACTGCATATCCTACACATCTTTCTCCTTGTGGACTGATGAAGCTGCTCCCATCCACGTATAACTCCCAGTCTACTGATGCCCATGGCTGGTCCCGAAGGTCAGGTCTGCTGGAATAAACCGAGTCCAACACCTCTTCACAGTTATGCTCCACTGGGCTCTCTGATACTGAGAGCAGGGTGGCGGGATTTAGAGTGTTACAGACTTCAATGGTTATGGGGGAATTTTCACATAGCAAGTTTTGGTATTTGATTAATCTAGCATTTGTTAGCCAGTGATGATGTCCTTTGGTATTCATTCAAAGTTACCACAGCATGGGGGGGGGCTTTATATTCAGGTTTTGCCCAAGGATTAGTTTATCTGCTTCTTGTGTTGACAGGGCTGTTGCTGCCGGGGCCCTTAGACATGGTGACCAGCCTTTGGAAACCCCAGCTAGTTGTTTTGAGAGATAGGCCAGTGGCCTTGGCCAGGGCCCCACAGTCTGGGTTAAAACTCCATCTGCCATTTTTTTCTCTTTCTGACACACAGAGTATAAGGTGCTTTGTCAAATCTGGTAGTCCTAGCGCTGGGGCCGACATAAGATTTTCCTTTAACTTACAAAAGGCTTGCTGTTGTAGAGGCCCCCATTCAAAGGGCTCCCAGTCGCCCCCCTTTGTAACCCCATACAAAGGTTTGGCTAGCACTGTAAAGTTTGGAATCCATAGTCTGCGAAACCCCACAGCTCCCAGGAATTCCCTTGCTTGCCTTCTGGTTTTAGGTTCCAGTAGGCTGCGGACGACCTGCTTTCTTTCTGATCCCAGACTGCACTTCCCTTTCCAAATAGTGAATCCCAGGTAGCGTACCTGCTGTCTGCAGATCTGAGCTTTCTTCTTGGACACCTTATACCTATAGTCCTCCAGGTGCCGAAGCAGGGCATCTGTCCCATTTGCGCACCCAACGGCCATGAAGTGTGCCAGCAGAAGGTCATCCACATACAGGAGCAAGACGCAGCCTAGGTCTTTAGCAGGAAACTTCTGCAGGTCTCGAGCCAGGGCCTCCCCGAAGATAGTAGGGCAGTTCTTGAATCCTTGGGGAAGGTGGGTCCAAGTGTACTGAGTAGTGACACCTGACTCTGGATCTTCCCACTGAAAGGCAAACAGCTTCTGGCTCTGAGAAGCTATTCTGACGCTAAAGAAGGCATCTTTTAGGTCCAGACAGGTAAACTAGCTGTCCTCAGCCCACAGCAGCCCTAACAATGTGTAAGGGTTAGGAACTGTTGGGTGCAGAGTCACTGTAGCTTGGTTGACCAAACACAAGTCCTGTACTGGTCGGTAGTCCTTGGTCCCTGGCTTAGGGACAGGCAGGAGGTGGGTGTTCCATGGAGACTGACAAGGAACTATAATTCCATAAGCTTTCAAGCTCCTGAGATGAACCTGGATTCCTTTGAGAGCTTCCCTCGGAACCGGATACTGCTTTTGTCTAATTGGTTGGGTCCCAGGCTTAACTTCTATGAATATGGGGGCTTGGTTGACTGCCAGTCCCTGAGGATTATCCTCTGCCCATACTGAAGGCCATTGCTTAGCTAGAGCTGGTTTTATCTCTTGACCGGGCTCAGTTAGAAGAAGTCTCCATTCTTCTTCCCGGGGGATCACAAGGGTCATGATAACTCCTGTTCCCGGTAACTTTAGCTGTAAAGAGCCCTGTTTTGTAAAGGCGATGGTGGCTGTCAGCTTGCTAAGCAAGTCTCTTCCCAGAAAGGGCAAGGGACAGTCAGGCATGTACAAGAACTGGTGAACTATTTCATGTCCCCCCCACCGAGCAGGTCCATGGTAGACAGAAAGCCTGCTTAGTGGAAACTCCTGGTGCTCCTATTATATCAGTGGTTTTCTTGGATAAGGGGGTGACCGAGGTGGCCACTACTGAATGTTCAGCACCAGTATTGACCAAAAACTTAATGTCCTTGCCCCCAATTATAATCCTGACTGTGGGCTCCTTGGGAGCGCTTGAACCCAGTCCCCTTCAGTCCAGTAGCCCTTCAACCAGATTGAACAGAGCTCCGTCATCTTTATCTGAGGTCTTTTGTTCCGAATCACCTTGCTTTTCTTTCAGTTGGGGACATTTATCTTTCCAATGTCCTATTTCCTTACAATAGGCACACTGGTTACATTGTAAGTGTGGGCGATTAGACTGGATATTCTTCCCGGAACCCCCCTTTCCCTCTCCTTTTGGGGGAATTCCCCTAATGGCCGTGGCCAGTAAGTCAGTGTTTCCCCTGGCCTGGTGTTTGCCTTCCTTATGGCTTTTGCTGTGGCTTGTTGCATCTCTATTTATAAACACTTGATTGGCTATTTCCAGGCACTGTGAGGTATTCATACCCACAAACCCAGCCTGTTTCTGCAGTTTTCTCCTGATGTCTTCCGCGCTTTGACAAACTAAGGCCATGTTAATCATGTGCTGATTTTCAGGGCTACCTGGATCAAAAGGAGGGTACATACGGTAAGCCTCACACAGTCTTTCATAGAATTGCGGTGGACTCTCCTCTTTTCCTTGGATGACCTCAGAAACCTTATTTACACTTGTAGCCTTTTGAGCCCCTTTCTTTTGACCTTCTATTAATGCCTCATGGTACCATCATAGCCTCTCTATGTCTGGTCCCTCGTTCAGGTCCTATTGGGGATCTATTCCTGCCAGCTGAATTCTTATATATTCTTGGGGGTTTTGGTCATCAACTGGGATGTGCTCCTCTAGCCACTTAGTTGCTGCCCAGAGCACCCTTCGCCTTTCATCTGTGTTAAAGAGGTACATGAGCAGCTGGTGGCAATCATCCCAAGTAGGATTATTGTTTGGACGAACGGAGGCAAGATGGTGCACTTCCGGGTTCTTCTTCACCAACTTTTCCCGCGCGCGCGAAAATGCAGCCAGCGCCCGGGAAGGTGCAGACCAACTGGGCATGCACCAGGTGACGTCAATCCGAAGAGACCAAGATTCACCTGGTCGCACCTGTGGAACGCCCCCCGACACGCCCGTGCCCCACCTATTGCCCTCCCACTCCTAGAAAAGCCGCTCCGGAGGGACGCCATGTGCGGCCTTCCTCAGTCCTCCACTCCTGTCGGGATGTCAGGACTGCAGGAACTCCGTCCGAGAGCCCCACCGGGGGGCTCTGTCGGCCTTCTTTCCTGGAGGCCGACAGACCTCTTCCCCACACCTTAGGTGACCAAAATAAACTTGCAGTTTTGCTCCTACCCTTGGCTAGTCGCTGGTTCTTTTGTGCCCGCTCTGGTGGTCTTAGAAAAACAAATCAGTTGGTGCCGAAGACCCGGGAGGAGACCCCTCCTCAGGCCTCTAATGGTTGAGGAACCTCCTCCTGCTCCCACGCGGCAGACGGACCGGGACCTGAGACCCGCTTCCCTCACTCTCACCGGCCTCTCTGGGGTAAGTGCCCTTGTCTCCTCTTTACCTCCCTCGGCCAGAAATCCTGCGCAGATCCGAGGTCCATTTTGAGCCACCAAGTGGCTCGGGAGACCCGTTCAGGACGGAGACGTCCGCCTGAAGGTAATGTCCACTTTGGCTCCATGAGCCTCCAGTCTGTCTCTGCTGGCTCCAAAGGACGCTTTGAAGCCAGGCAGAGATCCACTTCTATTTCCATTGTGTCCATTGTGTAAGTAAAGAGGAAACAAACGGGAAACCCCCCAGTCCAAATTTCCAAAGAGCACCCCCTTAGGGTGCCTCCTAGCCAATTTAAAAACCTTACAGCTTGAACAAGACCTTAGGAGGAAGCGGTGAATTTTCCTTTCCACTGTGGTGTGATCGACCTCAGCAATTTCTGCCAGCGGCTAGGCAAGTGGTCTGAAATTAATTACATACAAGGCTTTTGGGCCTTAAGCTCTCGTCCCTATACTCCTCCTTCTCTCCCCGCTTTCTCCACCCCCTCCCTTCCTGCCCAGACTCCTCCTCCTCCCCCCATCCAGACTCCTCCTTCCTCCTCCTTATCTACTAGTAATCCACTCGGTCCCTTGCCTCCTTCCGGGCCCCCAACTGGCTGTCTTGAGTCCCCTGTCTCTGCCCACACCCTCCTACAGTGTTAGCACCTTTGCGAAAGGTGGCTGGGGTGGAGGGGGTAGTTAGAGTACATGTCCCTTTTTCATTGGCCCATCTTTCCAAAATTGAGAAGTGTTTAGGTGATTTCTCAGCTAATCCTACCATATACATAAAGGAATTTAGATACCTTTGTCAGGCCTATGACTTAACTTGGCATAACCTCCAGGTTATCCTAACCTCTACCCTAAACTGACTGAGGTTCTAACCCAGTATACCCGGTTAGATCCGGCCTCCCCCACAGGGGCCACCATTTTGGCGTCTTATTTCATTTCTCAATCAGCTCCCGACATTCGTAAAAAACTTCAAAAGGTAGAAGATGGTCCTCAGACACCAATACAAGACCTGGTTAAATTAGCCTTTAAGGTCTATAACTCCAGAGAGGAGACGGCAGGCTCGCCTCAAACAGAAGTTACAGCTCCTAGCAGCGGCTTTACAGCCCAGTCGTAACCCCAGGCCAGAGAGTACACACTCCGCAGACTCCAAGGCTACGAAAGGAGCCTGCTATAAGTGCGGCAAGGCAGGACACTACGCCAACAGGTGTCCTCAAGGTCCCCGAGCCCCAACGCAGCCTTGCTATAAGTGCAAGGCATCAGGACATTGGGCCAGTGAATGTCCTAACCCTCGTCCACCAGCAACCCCCTGCCCTGCTTGCCAGCAGGGAGGACACTGGAAGTCTGATTGCCCCACCCTGAGAACAGGTGCTGCGTGTCCACGTGACCCCCTTTCCCAGGATCCTGGGAGCTCCTTCCAGCTCCTACATCTGGACGACAACGACAACTGAAGGTGCCGAGACTCAGGGACCCCCATCACCCTCGCCGAGCCGCGGGTAACTCTCCTGGTAGCGGGTAAGACAATCAATTTTTTAATCAACAGCGAGGCTACCCATTCTGTTTTGCCATCCTTCTCTGGACCTAGCCTTCCATCCAATATCTCTGTAGTAGGAATAAGCGGAAAGCCATCCACTCCACAAAAACTCCACTCTTTAATTGCTGCCTGGCCAACAACTACTCTGCGCGCTCGTTCCTCATTCCCAGCTAAAAAGGGCCCCTACCGAAAGCAATCAGTGGAAATCCGTTTGGCTTTCCCCCACTCACCTCAAACTTACTAAATTTTCTTAACTATCTCATACTCCTCAACCTTGCTGGGAACTTCCTTCTGGGTTTTGCCCCTATTCCAACAAATGCTTCCATTTCTCATTCCTATACTAATACCTTATTTTATTCTTCATCCGTACGTCCAAATGCCAACCATGGGCCCCGACCTTAACGACGCCCCTTAACATCAGGAAGTAGCCAGACAGACCACGGCGCCCCTTATCACTATTACCAATAAAAGGTTGGACTGTTTGGACGAAGGGAGGCAAGATGGTGCACTTCCGGGTTCTTCTTCACCAACTTTTCCCGCGCGCACGAAAATGCAGCCGGCGCCTGGGAAGGTGCAGACCAACTGGGCATGCGCCAGGTGACGTCAATCCGAAGAGACCAAGATTTACCTGGTCGCATCTGCGGAACGCCCCCCGACACGCCCGTGCCCCACCTATTGCCCTCCCACTCCTAGAAAAGCCGCTCTGGAGGGACGCCACGTGCGGCCTTCCTCAGTCCTCCACTTCTGTCGGGATGTCAGGACTGCAGGAACTCCATCCAAGAGCCCCACCAGGGGGACTCTGTCGGCCTTCTTTGCCGGAGGCCGACAGACCTCTTCCCCACACCTTAGGTGACCAAAATAAACTTGCAGTTTTGCTCCTACCCTTGCCTAGTCGCTGGTTCTTTTGTGCCCGCTCTGGTGGTCTTAGAAAAACAAATCAATTATGAGTCTGTATAATAGTTTAGAGCAAGTTAATTAAAGCTTGAGGCTTTTCGGTGGAAGATGGAGTATTATTTTTCCAATTGAGGAGGTCAGCAGAGGTGAAATATTGATACACAAAGGCATGTCTTTCTACCAGGTGTCTGTCCTCATCTACTCCAGTGTATCACTGCTCTCTCAGAGGCATTTGGATTCCAGTCTTGGGCCGTAAGCAAGCTGCCAAGGGAGGAGTTTCTCCCGCGGCTTCACTTCCTCTTTTGTCTACTCTGGGTAGTCAAGGAGCGTGGCTATCTGGTGGAGGTATAGGTGCTGTGGGCTCAGGAGTGGGGAGCCCCTCCTCTCGATAAGAGGGGGGGTACTGTTGGTACCAATTCCTGCCACGATTCTTCTGGTGTTGGGTTAGACAGGACTTTTGGTGCTGACTTCCCTTGGCAGGTGGAGCGCGAACCTTCCTTAACTAACTGTCTCTTTGCTGCTAGTACTGCTGCTGCCTATCCTCTTAACCACTGTGGGGGGGGGGGGGGTCCAAAAATAGCTGTAACCAAGAATCTATATACGGGAATTGATCTGGGTGCCCTGGCTTACAGTTTACCCTGTGCCATACCTTCAAGACAAGGGACCTGTCCAGACTTCCTTCTGATGGCTAACCCACTTCTATCGCTGGCCAGTCTATCTCACACAAAGTTCTAAGTTTTCCTGGTGTCATAGTAACTCCATCGTCTCCCTTAAATCCCTTTTTGAAATTTTTCTACATAGTTCCTAGTGGGGTGGGCTTACTTTGTGCCTGACCCATGTTTCCTTGAGGGAAAACACCACGCTCACACCACACACACACCACAAAACAAAAAATGTGTAAAAAGGGCACACACACACTTTTTCAGTTTATACCAAACCAGAATCAGAACCAAAATCAGAGTAACAGGAAGTGCAAGCCAGGTCAAAACTAAAACCAAAGTATCAGGCAATCCAAGTCAAGTCAAAAACAAGAAACCAAAGTGCTAGTATGGACACGCTGTGGGTGATCAGGCCACGCTCCCACTCAAATTGAGTGGGCAAATTCCAAAAACTAGTCTTACCAAGTTTCAGATGTCTGGACTCCAAGTGCCAGTTCCTTCATGGTGTTCAGCCACTGTGTTGATCCTCCACGGGGCCTGCCACGCTCTGCTCTGGTGAGGCGTTCCACTGAGACAATTGCCTACCCGGGAGTGCTCTCAGAATCCGTGTCACTCAAGCTGGCTGGAGTCCCCCGCAGGGATGCTCCACAGGGCAGGCCTAAGCCACCTAAGGGGCTGCCTCGACTATCCATTAATCACCTTCTTCCCAGTCAGGGAAACAAGAAATGTAGCAGGGCAAGCCGCAGACAAAACCCCTCAGACACCAAGTTAAAGAAGGAAGGGTTTTATTCAGCCGGAAGCTTCGGCAAGACTCACGTCTCCAACAACTGAGCTCCCTGAGTAAGCAACTGCTGTCTCTTTTAAGGGCTCACAGCTCTATGGGGGTCCCTGTGAGAAGGTTGTGATGGATTGAGCAAGCAGAGGGTACTTGACTGGGGGCTGCATGCACTGGTAATTAGAATGGAACAGAACAGGACAGGGATCTTCAGAGTGCTTTTCTTATGCAAATAACCGATTAGGTCAGGGATTGATCTTTAACTACCAGGCCCAGGGTGAGGCTCTGGGCTGTCTGCTTGTGGATTTCATTTCTGCCTTTTAGTTTTTGCTTCTTTCTTTGGAGGCAGAAATTGGACATAAGACAATATGAGGGATGGTCTCCTCCCTTAGTTTCTATGTCCTAAAATTTTAATGTTGTCTTCGTTAAACTGTATGCCTTCTTTCTAAACACACACACACACACACACACACACAGACACACACACATGCATGTACCCTGATTCACTTGGCTTTGTTTTTCCAATTCTGTAGTTCCAAAATGAGCTACTCTTTACCTAACTGGATACAAAGATGCCTGCTAACATTTATTAGCCATGAAAAACTTGGAAACACAAATTTCTATGGACTGAATGTTTGTTTCCGGGGAACCTGGCATGGACAGCATTATGCCAGGCTGTGGAAGTGAAGGTGCCACCCCAGGGTGTCTGGAAAGCAGAGCCATTAAGGCAAAGAGGATAATTCGTGAGCCTTAGAATATATGGACTTTGCCTTGCTAAGTTTTGAATTTGTTTGGGAACTCTCACCTCTTCTTTCCTTCCTGTTTGTCTCTTCTGGAATGGAAATATCTATCCTATACCTCTCCCAGCATTGTACTTTTGAAGCACATTTGTTTCACAGGTTCACAGCTGGAGAGCAATTTTGCCACAGGATGAATTTTACCACAAGTCTCATTTATCCCTGAGTTAGATAATATTTAAATGAGACTTTGGACTTTTGATTTTAGAGTTGATGCTGAAATAACTGAAGACTTTGGGGAATGTTGGGATAGAATGAATATATTTGACATGTGAGAAGAACATGAATTTGGAGAGGTTGGGGATGGAGTGTATGGACTAAATATTTGTATTCTAAAATTCGTATGTGGAAACTCTTATTTACCAATGTTATAGTATTTGGAGATGGGGCCTTTGGGAGGTAACGAGGTCACAAGAGCCCTCATGATGGAATTAGTACCCTTATAAAAAGAGACAGAAGAGACTTTTCTTTCTCTTTCTCTGCTCTCTGCCATGTGAAGATACAAGAAAGTGAACATCTACCAACCATGGAAACAGTCCTCCCTGACACTGGATATACCAGTACCTTGATCTTTGATTTTACAGACTCCAGAACTATGAGAAGTAAGTTGCTGTTGTTTAAATCACACAGTGTATGCTAATTTGTTATAGAAGTCCAAACTGATTAAAACAGGAATCATTTTTTTCCTATCTTAATAAATAAAAAGATGCATTTTCCATAAACCGAGTAGTTTTCCAGGACTAATATCGAGTAGATGCAACCAAAAACTATTTTTGAACTGAATAAAGAATATAGTACGTCTCATTCTTTTTATGCCAGTCTTTCCCATTCTAAATGTTGTAGTAATTAACAAGCTTGAAAGATTAAGATGATTGTTATTTTTAACAAATATTTTGGAAAATTTCATGACACAGAGATATCACAGGTATATCAGGTATTTCACAGAAATTTTATTCTGAAGGTGTCTCCCTTGGTGAAAATAAATGAATACTTTTTTTTAAAATTGTGTTCAGAAACTATGTTCATTAATGTTATGGATTCATTCAATTCTAGGCAGTACTACTAGGCTCAAGTGTCCTCTTATAGAGGGTTATTCTAGAAAATATGCAGCTTACATTTTCAATTTCTTGGCCTTTGACATTTGATATGAGTCATTTTTGACCTGAGTGGCAGAAGATATTTTCATTCTCCATATAGTAATTGTTCTCAGGATCCTGTGACATAAAACAGAGAATTAACGTTATTAGAGATAGTCTCCTGAAGAAGTGTTAAACCTTCTTGAAGGCAAAGCAGGAATATATTTCTTTCTACATTTCTTAAACTTTCCTTGATAATTATCAGATTCTGTTTAAATCAACTGGATATACCCTAGAATGCTTTAGAAAATAAAACACCAAAAAATTCAATACAAATAGTATGGTTAATTCTAACTTAGCATGTCAAAAATTGAAATACTTGTTATGTGTTTATTCATTGTTCAACAAACATTTGTTGAGCACCTACATTGTCGGGGGGACACAGACTTATGCTTGATTATCCAATATAAGTAAAAAGACAGATTAGGTAGCTATATACAGTGCTCTGTTTCTTTTATAAAGTCCACATAGTATTTCTATAAAGCATAATATTTATTTCTGTGTTGTAAGTAGAGAGGGTCAACAGAGAGAGTTACAGAAAATTTAAGGAATGTAACAAAAGCAGCAAGGAATGACGAAGTATTATATAGCTATGATCAGGTAGAAAGAGGGCCTAATGTTCAGTTTCAAAATGATACAGTGTTTATAAATAGTTCTATAGTTGAACTAACATACTAGACTTGATATCAACAGGCCTGTTCCTTGATTCTGGGGAAGTCAGTTGTCTGTGTGAGATCAGGATAATAATTTTAATATGAACAGCCAAACATTATAATACTAAAGTGAATGGCAAAATTGAGATTATGTCCTGGGCTTGATAGATGTGGCAGACCAACAGGAACTAGCATTACTAATTACAGAGTAAAAGATTAAAAGGAAAACTTTATATAGAGGGTAAAAGCATGATTTATTCCAAAAAGGTTGGTATACACTATTGAGGCTAAAGATACTGTGTATAAGACATCTCAAATTAAGGAAATGCCATGTACAAGATGCAGAAATAAGCAAACACATAAGTTTATACATGTAAAGAGCAAGTTGATATGGATGGACTCCAAGTGAGTAGGAAATATCTAAATTTAAGCTATCATTCAGTCTGAAGCCAGATGAGGAATGAAGTTAGACTTTATCAGGTTGGTAAATAGAACTGTAAAAAGATTACAGCAAGAGTATTGAAATATCTGAGATAATTTTTTTTAAATGACCTAATAAAAGAAAAATAAGGACCATAAAGGGGAGAGACTAAGGCTATCATTTTTAAATATCATCAGTGATAGTATTTTTTCCTCTTGGAATGAATTTGATATTAGGAAGGGTCCAAAATTCTTTTAGAGTAAAGTATAAATAATATGATCAGCCAGATGATCAAGCTAATAGTAATAGTATTTGAAATACAGAACTTAATTATTAATTATAGAGTATAATTTTAATGAAATTTAAAATTTTGAATACTTTGTATTTTATGTCTCATATTCATTTACAAAATCTCTAACTTGCATTTGGGTAATAGCTCTTGTACTTAAAGGCTAACATATTTCTGGATCTGCTTTAATTTTCTTCATGCTAAATCATAAATAATAATTAAATTAATCTCTTAATTAAAAATGTATTTTAAATTTATTAGTATTATCTCTGTTTGAAACTTAAAATTCCCCACATTCCATATTCAAGTATTTCTATATGTAATAAAGTTTAAAGATGCCAATATATCATCATATTTTAAAACCAAATTCATTACAATATATAGAAAAATATGTACATACAATGTTTTTAAAATTTTCAGGTCATGCTAGCTCAAATATTTTTTAAAAAGCCTTTGTTTTCTAAAAATCAGTTTTTTTGTGAATGGAGTTAAAACTGTGTTACCCCCCGCCATCTTTTCCCTTCTCCCTAGGTAAAGCCAAAATATAGGCTATGTCTGATATAAACAGTAAGTAAACATGGTTTTGAAATGGAAATGGACTTAGAAGTAGATCTGATGCTGTAAGTACCTCTAATCCTGATGCAAATATGCCATTAGTGAATTCTATAATATATGTAAGGTGAAAATTTTTCTCAACAGGGAAAAAAAGTAAGAATTTGTAATAAGGTGATGTGAGCTGGTCTAATTTTCCACTTTGTGTCACACGCTGATGGCCCTCATAATTCATACCTCGGGGAAAGTACAAGCAAGGCAGGAGAAGTCTGAAACTATATAAGTCCTACTGTATTAGTGAAAGTACCGATTAAAGAACACGTTATATTATCAACAAGAAATCATGAGAGCATTAGTGCATAGTTGAGAAGGAAAATAATTTGGCTTAAGAGGATTAGAAATCCCCAGTTTCTAGTTAGAAGTAATTCAACCACATAGCAAATAAACAAATTCAGTAATATTTGAGGTTTATGATTAAAGATAGCCAGAAGGAGAGAAATGACAATGTGATGATACATGCAAAGCTTTGTTTGCAGAGCTTCTGAAAAAAAATGTGTTTCAGAAATGTCTCCCAGAGGGGAGAAAAACAAAGCTTGCTGTTGCTGTTAAACCCTTGTGGCTAAACCATTGTTTTGCATTTATTTGTAATGTGTTCCTTTTTCCTAAGAATGTCACGTTATTTATTGAAATCATGATATTAGAGTAATTGATACACAGTTAAAGCATTCTAAAAAATAAACTTTGCAAGAATTGTGATTCATTTATCTTTGATTTTATTGTTTTTTGCGTGGGTCATTTATGCATCAATCTTCAATGCAGTTTCATTTGCTTTATGCTCATGTATTATTTGTAAAGTCTGTTGATGTTTCACCAATGGTTAACAAATCAATAGAGACAGGAAAAAAAAGAAAATTATTATTCTTCCTCCCTTTGGCTGATGTAGTGTAGCTTGTCCCAATTATCCCCATGAAATAACAGAAATAATAATTTATGTCTATCTCAAGGAATTATCCTGAAAATAGAACAGCATAATAATTTAAGTAAAAATGTTTTAATATTATAAACAATTTGCAAATAAAATGATCTATTACTTTTTTATTAATATAATAGTTACCCTTGAGAACCATGCCTTTTTGGACATATAAAAATAAAATAGGGCAATTATAAGTAATTCTGAGAAATGATGGGAAAAAGGCTACAGAAATTACACAAAAATATATTAAACCTGTGTCAAATTTTAGTCTAAAAATTAAAAGTTTGAAATGTTAGGTTTTACTCAAGGTTAATTACTAGAAATCAACATATACCAAGTGGTATAAAGGAGAAAGAAATTCTCAGTTGTCCTCCATCTTCACCCCCTCACTGCACCTTTCCCTTTTTCAGAGCTGCAAATACTTCAGACACTGCAATTGATGCTGCCAAAAACTTGCAAATATGCCTTTATCTTTATCTTCTCACAGCTTCAACAGAGAAAAAGGGGCCAGCTTGTAGGTGCAGAGGTAGGGAAGATGAAAAACAATATCAAAATGTAGTGAATTTCTTACTAATAAGGAGTTAATATCAGAATAAAGAATTAATTTAATCTTACAGTAATATAGTGTGCTTCCTAGTGTGTTGTAAGTGGAATGCAGTGACTAGATACTTGATGGGACAAACCAAAGTTTTACTATTTGAAAAGTATGTGATTTCAGCCAAGTTTCTCAAACTCACTTGTTTGGGAAGAAAATGTGAAAATAGGTGAGACATTTAGTATATTACAAGTATAAAGTTGATACCAAGTAATGGCAGTTGAGTTTCTTATTACTATTATTACTACAGATGTCAAATTATATCTTAAAAGTGAATATTTATGGCAGTTACCTATAATTTGGTATGATCTGCCCCTACAATGTGAGTATTCTGATTTTAGTTGATAGAATATTCTCCCTCTTTCATTGTGAAAAACTTTTAAGTTTATTAGATTGAATATCTTAATGCTAGACCTAGGGAGAACAAACAAAACTTAATAAATGGTATATTCAAACTAGAGTATGATAAATCTAAGTATTTTCTCTCTTTTGTGAATTATTCAATGTTTGCAGTATGGCAGGTTTATGAGTCTCAATAGCCACTATTTACATGAGATGCATTAGAGATTAATTAAATATTTAAATGAATTGTATTGATTAAATTTATACTAAGCCCAGTTTATTTTCAGGATTTGTAAAATAAATTCCCGATCTTAGCTTATTTTGTTATTTGCAAATTACTCCTAAAATAAAATATAGAAAAATTTCATAAATGTTGATTATTCTGACCACTACTTGCTTATCATGTCCTTAATGTGATAATAATATCATCAATAATGATCTTGCCTCACCATTTTGCTTTTTGTTATTACATTTATTAAATATTAATACAATTTAAAATAGTAATGTAGTATTTTCTGTTGGCTCCTAAAACTTCAGAGTAACATAACTGAGAATAAAATCTGGAGCATTTTAATTTTTTTTTTTTCACATTTCTCATATGCTTTTAGTAGATTTCTATATATATGGCTGGGCTGGATTAAGACAACAGTACCTGCATTTAGTTTTGTAATAAGTTACAACAAAGTAAACTCATATTTCTGAGCATTATTGTTTATGGTGCTATAGTAAATAAAATATTAATCTTTAAATAGATGCATTTTACTAATGTTTCTGTCCCAGTTAGTAAATGACATGTATGTTATGACTATAGCACAGCAAAGGATTTACTTTGTGAATGTCAGAAATCTGAACACACTATGGTTTTTTAATATGTTGTAATACCACTGGCAAGACAAATGTTGGGGTTCCTCTATAACTTAGGTCAATTTGTTGAATTCAATCACAGAGTTATTTAACATTTAGTTAACAGAGTAATTTAACAGAGTAACAGAGTTCCTGATACATTAGTAATGTTTAAATAAACATTATTTTCCATTTTATCTCTGTCCTAGGCTGCCTTGCTTTGATGATTAACATCCTCTTTTTCAGTTAGATGTGCTTTTTAGCTCAAGTTCAAAATCTTGCTCAGATCACACAAAGTCCAGGCTTTTCGCTAATGCAATAATGTTATCTGGATTATTACTTTTCTCTGAATTGTCCCAGCTCTGTGTGTTTATGTATAGTTTAAACTTTTTTAGTAGTTCATACATTTTTGATGAATTCATTTTGCCACACTTCACGATGCTTTATTGTCCCACTTAATGTTGCTCTCTTATTCAGATGTCCTAAAATAAAAATACATTGTACTACAAGTGGTGCTCCTTGCTTATTAGTTTAAGTAAGGAGCCTTCCATACTTACTTTTTAGACTGTGTGAGTCAATTTGACAGTTTGGTTATGTCATTTGTAATATTGATATTAGCCAATCATTTCAACTAAAATTAAATCCTTCATATAAAAATGCAAAGATATATTATTTTAAATTGCTTACATTTGCAAAATAGGTATTTTGATATAATTGTTTCACTCTAATGCTACATTAAATTTAGGTTAAGTATTTAAGCTCTATGAGATTAATTCAGCTATGCAAATTTGTGAAGGCCAGAGGGTTCAGAACTTAAACTATTTAAAGGTATTATAATGTGGAAACCTAAAATTTATAATGAAAGAATGGGGAAGAAAGGCATTCTCAGTGCTGCCAGTATGTCCATAGGCTTTTTGTACTGACTTCCTTCCATGTTCAACATTTTGACCTGTGATTTGTGAAAGACTCATCCCTTTCTGCCTTCAAAGTGCCACTTTTCATTAGTAATTTATTCACGAAGCTCTGGGTCTCTCTTGTTTTGTAAGTGGAGGAGGAATGGGATGTGATCAGGGAAAGGATGAATACTTAGAGTCTAAGTTAGACAAAAGAAGAAATTAAAGTCAGAGATGGCCATGGAAAACAGCTTATATTAGTAATAAAAAATAAAATAACAAAATCCAAAACAACCTAAAAGAGGGTCTACAGCATTATGGACTTTTAATTTACTGTTTTATACATTACTTAAAATAGACATCAATAGGCCGGGCGCGGTGGCTCAAGCCTGTAATCCCAGCACTTTGGGAGGCCGAGACGAGCAGATCACGAGGTCAGGAGATCGAGACCATCCTGGCTAACACAGTGAAACCCCGTCTCTACTAAAAAATACAAAAAACTAGCCGGGCGAGGTGGCGGGCGCCTGTAGTCCCAGCTACTCGGGAGGCTGAGGCAGGAGAATGGCGTAAACCCGGGAGGCGGAGCTTGCAGTGAGCTGAGATCCGGCCACTGCACTCCAGCCTGGGCGACAGAGCCAGACTCCGTCTCAAAAAAAAAAAAAATAGACATCAATATCAGATCATTATTTCAGTTGTAGACAATATATTTATCGACTAGCACCTTACATAAACTTAGTGTCAGCTTAAAACTGCCATAAAGATTCAAATTACTTTTGATGTAGTTTCAGATCTTACTTGGTATAAGTCCCTGAAATATCTGGGATACTAACATGGACTAGTGTGTTTCTTCTCCAAGAATTAGGTGAGACACAATTAAAATGTTGCCTTGACTCCTGTTTCTCACATCTCTCAAAATCTTAACCAGCTTTCAAGTTCGAATACAGGTCCTACTTTCATCGTGAATATTTGCCTGAACATTTCAACATATATAATCTTTTTCTCTAAATGCATAAAGCATCTCTTTTTTGCATATACAATTTGGTATTATACACTACTTCATAAAGTTTAAATAATATTTAAAGACTCTATCTGTTCATATTTTCTTCTTTCTGTCTCCTAAAATATTGTACCTTCTTACATTTCAAAGACTGTGATTCACACTTCACTTTTATATACCCAAGTATAAGTATAACTCTGTAAACAAGACAGACACTATGTTTTTGAGTTGTGGCTTTGGTGTCAGAAGTTTGACCTCTTCACTTACTGGCTACATGACCTTGGGAAAATCAACTGATACTTCTAAACTTTGTTTTTTATTATGTATAAGACATAATAATATTAAATTCAATGGGTTATAGGAATAAAATAAAATACCATATAGGAAATAGTAGTGAAACCATAAAGAACTAGTAAAATTGGATATTGTGACAAAAATTATGGTTGAATGGACGGAAGAGTTTTTAATCTTTGGAAAGATTTACTTTGGAATAGATATAAGGGATTCTGAGATGCACACATAGTGCACTTTGATAAGTATCACCCAGCTTAATTATGTTCTACATCTAAATTTTTAAAAAGTCATCAGTTCTGCAGGTTCAGCACTTTTTTTGTTCTGTTTCTGTTTCTCAAAGAAATATGACTGTTTACTATTTCCCTATTTCTCAAAAGCAGATGTAAAGCCAGGATGACACCTGGATGTACCTAGCATAAAAATGTCTAATTTCTTACACTTACAAGAATGAAGCCTTCCTGTTTAAAAACCCAGGTTCCAAACTTCTCAGTATGACTTTTATTAATATGACTTTAATCATGTAATGGGTAGCAACTTATTGGTTATATTATATAACATTTATTATTATGTATATATTGATATTTGACAAACTAAAGATGGCTGGAGAAATACAAATCTGCATGTGGGTTCCAAGGTATTTTGTTATGGAAGAAATTATAAGAGTAAAATGAGGAAATTTTCTTTGGTTAATGTTGCAGGAAGTCAAGGACCCCAAACGGAGGGACCGACTGGAGCTGAGTCAGAAGAACATAAATTGTGAAGATTTCATGGACATTTATCAGTTCCCAAAATTAATACTTTTATAATTTCTTACACCTTTCTTTACTGCAATCTCTGAACATAAATTGTGAAGATTTCATGGACATTTATCACTTCCCTAATAATTCTCTTATAATTTATTATGCCTGTCTTTACTTTAATCTCTTTGTCCTGTTATCTTCGTAAGCTGAGAATGTATGTCACCTCAGGACCACTATTGTACAAATTGATTGTAAAAACATGTGTTTGAACAATATGAAATTAGTGCAACTTGAAAAAGAACAGAATAACAGCGATTTTCAGGGAGCAAGGGAAGATAACCATAAGGTATGACTGCCTGCGGGGTTGGGCGGAATAGAGCCATATTTTTCTTCTCATAGAAAGCCTGTAGATGGATGTGTGAGTAGGAGATATATCACTGAATTCTTTTCCCAGCAAGGAACAACCCTGGGGAAGGAGTGCATTCCTGGGGGTAGGTCTATAGACGGCTGCTCTGTGTCTGTCTTATGCAGTTGAGATAAGGACTGAAATATGCCCTGGTCTCCTGTAGTACCCTCAGGTTTACTAGGATTGGGAAATTCCAGCCTGGTAAATTCTAGTCAGACCGGTTCTCTGCTCTCGATCCCTGTTTCCTGTTAAGATGTTTATCAAGACAATGTGTGCACAGCGGGACATAGACCCTCATGAGTAAGTCTAATTTTGCCTTTGCCTTGTGATCTTTATGGCCCTTTGAAGCATGTGATCCTTGTGACCCACTCCCTGTTTGTATACCCCCTCCCCTTTTAAAATCCCCAATAAAAAAACTTGCTGATTTTGCGACTCGAGGTCGTCATCACGGTCCTACCAATATGTGATGGCACCCCCAGAGGCCCAGCTGTAAAATTTCTCTCTTTGTACTCTTTCTCTTTATTTCTTAGACTGGCTGACACTTAGGGAAAATAGAACCTATGTTGAAATATTGGGGGTTGGTTCCCCCAATAGGTTAATTAAGGGAGAGAAAGTGGCAACTTCCTCTCCCTTCCTTAAGGTGTCTCCTTGAAAATATAATAAGCTCAATAATAGGCCCAGCCTTTTGATTTTATACTGCAAAGTTGTGTCCTTTCTGCCCCTTCATATTCATACCTTCAAAATTCACTCGAGCCTCTCAAGGCAGTGGTCCAAGATGCCATCACAAGTGTAACTGTTTGTTTTTCATGGAAATAACAGAAGCTTTATTGCTTCTATTTTACCGTATAAATTTATGTGAATTTCTGTCCATACTTTGCAGTCTCTCATGGACTGTCCGCATGCATATGATTAACATATATACAAAGTAATTCTCCATCTCTTCTCTATTGACACAAAGTTGGGGAGGGAGGCATAATTTTCTATTTCCCCAACAGAACCTACTTGCAGCCACTTCTACCAGAAGTTCAAAGATTTGTCATAGTCAAGATTCTAATCAAGCCTTAGTAGGAAAGAAGGAATAAATACAACCTGTAAGTAGAGAGAAATAGGTAGAAACAAATTGGCTCTATTTTGTATCTAAAAAGTCTTGCAAATTTTGAGGTGAATCATTTTTGAGATGGAGAGTGGGCACTTGACCAGACAAGTATGATTTCTGGGATGCATAGACATAAATATAAAACGATAACACATATTATAGTTCCAATTTGTTCAACAACCACCTTGCTTCAACTTAGAATTAACTACCTGAGATGGGACCTTTACTATTGCTCATATCCTGAGGTATCATTCTTCAAAGGCTGTGGAAAAGTAGAAATCCTGCATAGGAGTAGGAGCTTAGACAGCGGCCTGGCCCCCAGCCCTATTGCCTGCTCTGTAATCTGGAGAGCAGAGAATCTAGTACTTCAGCTAAACCTGTCTTCTGTGACATTGTAAGGTGGCTTTTTCTGGAGCCAGGATACTCTGGTGATGATTGTAAAGTGTCACAACCTCATAGAGGGTCTTCTAAAGTTTTATGTTTTAAACAGAAGTTTGGATGGACTATAAGCAATAATATACATGTAACAATATGTTAGTAGAGGGAATGTCAATTATAGAAAGTTAATGTATTATTCCCTGATTATTTGATCTTTAGGATAATCAGTTTGAATACTAGGCACAGGATGTTATTATTCTACCAAAACAAGAAATTCCATTCAAAGATTTTATAAAATTCTAGTCATTTAAATATCATAATTTATCTAAAAATAAGTTCATATTTTATAAATAAAAAATTTGTGTTTGTTAGATAAAATAATGTTTGAGAATTTATAAAAATTGTGATTGTTATATTGTTAGACTAACCTATAAAAGTTCCTACCCTGAAAGATTTATCATATAGTGCTTGCCAAATTTATACATTTTTAAAATTCTAGTTTATAAATAACTATTTTATATGATATCTATTAAATAAGGCTATATAGTTATATAATAAAAATATAAATTACTTTCAGATCTTGACGATAGATGATTTTTTATTTTAATTTTTTTTTTTTTTTTTTTTTTTTTTGAGACAAGAGTCTCACTCTCACCTAGGCTGGAGTACAGTGGCTCTGTCTTGGCTCACTGCAAGCTCCTCCTTCTGGGTTCATGCCATTCTCTTGCCTCAGCCTCCCAAGTAGCTGGAACTACAGGCACCCATCACCATGCCCGGCTAATTTTTTTTTGTATTTTTAGTAGAGACGGGGTTTCACTGTGTTAGCCAGGATGGTCTCGATCTCCTGACCTCGTGATCCACCAGCCGTGGCCTCCCAAAGGGCTGGGATTACAGGTGTGAGCCACCGTGCCCAGCCGAAGGTAGATGTCTTAATGATTCACACCAATTCACAAAACTTGATTAAATAATGAAGTAACTAAGAATTTGCTACTATAAACCTCATGAAATACACATTTCGTTAAGGCTAGAAAGTTGGTCACTTAATATCTTATTTGAAGAAAACATAGCATTTTAGTGTATGGAATAAATATATAAGAAAATGTGAATTACTAAAATTTAATATTAGCAGTCAAATTTCACAATAGAAGAAACATAGATTAAATTGTCTATCATATTATTTTCTAGGTAGTACACGTTCCTTCTTATGGTACAGGGGATAGTGAAAAAGGGTTCTAAAATGCAATGTCAGCTTACAGATGCAAAAATCACTAGGTGAGTTTTCATCCACCAACAGATGTATTTGAAGCAGCCTAAGTACAATAGGATTTTTTAAAAAGCTTTCACTCATAAGCTTCATCATGAATAAAATTAAAAGACTTTATTGCCTTCATTAGTTTTCTTTCCCCCAAATCTTAAGAATATGCTTTCAATATCATCCATCAGAATCATCTGTGGAGGAAAGGTCACAGATCTAATTCTTCATCCAGGCACAGAGGACATTCATAGGTAATACACAATGTGAGATATCATATATAATAATTAGAGTGTAATTATGTTCATATATTTCCTTGTAGATGTCTTTAGGCACTAGCTGTTCTTCCACTTCAAGATATCACAGTAGACACTGTTTCTATGGTTACCAGGAAGGATGCATTTATGGAGATAGCACAAGACCATAAAAGGAGTAAGAAACTAAGCCAAAATTGCCGGCTGGCCTGATAAAGACTGCCCAGCACTCTTTCTTGGTTATCCTGATGCTAAGACAATTAATGAAACATTTTCCATGAATACACTAATTTAATTCATTTGCATTAGATGTTAATCCATTTATTGCTGCAGCTCTAGATTACTGATAAAATCTTTTTAAAACAAAAGAACTTGGGAAAAGAAATCTTTTAAAGAAAAAAATCATCCTTAAAAAAGTGTTCCCTGAAACATTGCTGAAGTGATCGATGAAATAGTACAGGTAAAGTCAATTCGTGTTTAAAATAACAATCCAATGGGAAATAGCAATGTTCTCTGCACAGTTATAGGTTCATTTAACTGAACATTGGCCTAATCTTTATTATTTTTATTTTGCTTTTACAATAACAGATTTGAAATAAAACCTCCTTGTTTTGATGAAACATCTGCTGAAAGAGAGACAGAAAGAGATGGAAATTATAGCATCACATGCTCTAATGAAGTATAAGTAGAAATAGTGGGTGAAATGAAGATTGTAGGAAATTATTAATTTTGTCTAGAGGAAACTGAAATTTGTCAGAAACCTTTGAATCTCCCTTTTCTGTTTATTATTTGCATCACAAAGATATGATTGGCTAATGTGCCTAAATATTCTTGCTAATTTTGATATTGAAAGCAATAATGTTTGGTGTGCTAAAGTTTGCAGAATGCAGATGTTTACACATATTTATATACACCTATAAAAGCTTACCAGAAAAACTTTTCTAAATCAAAGGTGAAATATTTAATCATTTTTATCTAGTTCTCTTTATTTTTAAAATCTCTTTGTTTCTAATACTCTTTGATAGTGTTTGTTTCTAAGATCTAGGTTGAAGCTGATGAAAAACCCGAAGTTTTTTTTTTAATTCATGTATTTTTCCATGCTTCTGACATTAAGTATCTTAGAGAAACTCAGTTTTCCTCACTCCAGCAAGCTTGATTCTTGACTGCCAGAGCTGAGAAACACACACACACACACACACACACACACACACACACACACAAAAGGCGTTTTATGCGAATTTTCTAATTAAGCAAAGAGAATCCAAAAACATTAACTTAAACCCTCCATCATGTATTCTGATATGTTTTTTGAATAAATAAGATATTATTTGTGTATGTCATCACATATTCCATGGCACACCTGAGAGCAACATCTGTTAAAGAGCAGGTACCCCATTTTTCGCAGAAGATTCTGAAATAATTAAGTTAGTAAATCATCACCTAGTCAGGACATCAGGCTCCTGCAGCTACTCTCGTGTATCTTCACCTTAATTACATACTTGTGTTGATCCCTGACTATAAAATGTACTGACATGGATGTACCTTTGACTGCTCTATTCTGGAGATATTTCACAAGCTATTTATAATTTGACATTTTTATTATAACTCTCTATGTTTCTTTGACATATATATCCAGGGAGAGGTGCGTGCTATGGACTGCAACCTCCTAGGAGGTAAGCTACTTAAATCAATTCTCATTGTTCAGTAGGCATCAAAGTGACATTTAAAAACAAGCAATTAATCAACACTTAATGTCATGATGAGGACGATTAAGACAAGTATATATTTTGGTTAAAATATAAATATTTAAGGAAGCTAGACAAAGCCATTTTTTTCAAATGTACACACATATACACATAGACAATAAGAAATGTATTTAGTAATACATTTTACCTTATTTTCAAGGCTTATCATGACTGTAATTATTCTTTAAATAATAAGAAGGGAGAAGGTAATATTATGATTTACTACCACCAACAAAAAGTAATGCTGTTGATTACCCATTGCAATGGTACGGTAGTATCATTGTTGGATATGTAGATCAGTTTTTTTCTTCTAAATGCTATTTCAACTATTATTAATATATATATGTATGTCTATATATGTGTGTGTATATTTTTATTAGAAAAAAATATATTATTCAATTAGATAAAATAAGAGATAAGAGATAACATAGTAGAACTCAGTTATCTACTAAATAAGTATTACTCTCATTCTCTGTGGAACACCAACAATATTCTCTTCAGGAAAGTGACACTGACTATTGTAGAAAGAACAAGTTAATGTGAAAAATAATGTTTCAAGTCCTTATTATTTTATTTTCTTAAAGTGTAATCAGAGAGGGGGAATCATAATACTTCATTACCATGTCTGTAGATGAATGGAAAAGCACATTATGCAAATAAGGAATACAAGGCATTCCTTGAACGGTAGTCATCCTTGAGAGAAGTGGAATGTGTCTCAAGTTCTGTTTTATGAAGATATCAACATTTTTGAAAAATATGGAGACAAAAAATAGCAACATAAAAATAAATCTCAGACCTTGACTAGTGATTGATTTTTTTCACCTGCTATCCATTACTATTTAATCTATACATAGAGAAAAAAATCAGCTGAGCTGTCCAGAAACATCTGGACGTTATGATACCCTGCAAATATAATAGCCACAGCTAATGAGCCTAAAGATAGGAAAAGCATTATCTGGTTGCTGTTGCAGCCTTCAGCCAATGAATATAAATAAGTTTTCGTTGATCTTTTGTCCTACTTAAATGTAATCCAGTTTATTGAGCTGGTGAATTACATTAACCATTTTGACATTATTTCTTTATAAATCTAACATGGTGTCCTTGTTCTGTTCTTCCTCTCCCTGTATTAGAGAAAACACAATAAAACAACATAATTTTCTTAAGCTCAGTGATTCTAATAATCGATTAAATAATTTCTATAGAAAATTACATTTATATGTATAACATATATATTTACATATACAATATATACATTTTGTGTATACTAAATATATATGTACACATTCTACCTCTCATGTATCTTTATGCTTATTCCTTCAAACAAAATGGTCTGCCTCAGTATGTCTCCTATAAAATGAAAATGATGATAATGAGATCCACCCCACAGAGTTTTGTAAAAATGATATCAAATAATATGTATCAAGTGCTACACACATAGCAGCTGCTGAGGAAATACACTCACTGGTATGATTATTGTTGTAGCTATTAGCATATTGTCAGAGCATAAAATCTAGAACTAGGATTTATGCTGAAAAACTCACCCACAATTAGGGAGACAGGTTGCATTGGGATTAGGAAGTATGCCCAGACTAAGCAATAGGTTTATCAAAGTAGACATGTAAAAGCTGAATCTAGATGTTAGTCACTCAAGACTGGGACTTCACTGGAGAAGAATTGTCTTCAATAAGCACCCTTAATACCTCCCTGCCTCAACTGGAGGTCACCACATTATGTATTTTATATTATACATTCAAGGCCATGTTCTGAGATCTCGATTGCATTTTTTCCTTGGGAATAAGACAACAGGAAACTATATCCACTATATATTTCCTAGTGGTCAAAACTTCTGTTGTCTTTAAGTCCTATGCTTTATTATATATAAGAATGGGGGAAAATAGGGGAAGGAGGACAGCAAGGGTTGGAAAATCATTTTGGCTTGCCTGGGAATATGCAGAAATTGACGCCAGGTTTTTAACATGGGAAACAAGTATTAATAAAAAATATAATATTAAAAAACAGAATTAACAGCAAAAGTAAAACTGTTGCTTTTATTTAGCGCTATTACAATACACCTGATTCCATCATTTAATTACTGTCAGACACATAGTTTTGCATAACTTTCACAACCAGTTGGTAAACTAGCTAGAGTAAATAATACTTTCTTAATTTTACAGATATGAAAATTGATTTTGAGACAAAGTGATTTATGTGTTCTCATACATATGTAAACGATAGGTATAAGACAGGAAGCTGTTTTTTACCTTCAAACATAACTTCTCCTTAATATTCTTACATTTCAACTTTATAGATTCATTGATGAAATAAACATTTATGAATAAAGTTCCAGCAACTTCAGTGCTCAAATGTGAAATATGTGTGTAGATGTGAATAAGAACATACCATGTAATGTTCAGTGGATACTATTCAGGGTTAGTTTTAAGTCTTCTTTTAGTTATTATAATCAAGTCATAAGTGCTCATTGTTAATAAAGTTGTTAAAGAAGATAGAAGATAAAGTAATATTATTATTATACATTTTGTTGTATTAATTTATTTTATTACAAATATATACCAAATTTTCATCTTAGAAAATATACTTCAGTGTCAATTTATGCAGTTTTAATTACTTCAAAAACTACTTTTGGGGTACCTATTATTTTCGCATCCTGAGGCATCCTATATTTAATTAAATTACAGCAAAATCTGTAAAACACCAAAGTGATCAAGGAAGGCTTTCAAATGAGTGGCTTAATAACTGGGTAAGTCTGTACCATTTGCTGAGAAAGAGTCAACTTGGCCCAGATAGTTTTGAAAGGCAGAGAAAGGAGGGAGTCAGTAGTTGTATTTTTCACCCATGGTATTTGAGAATGACACTCAACATGGAAGTGCAAATATCAAGGAGGCACATTGGTCACACAAGTCTGGAGTCCAAGGGACCTGGGAGAAACTAAGTGTGGGTCATCAGTATACAGAAGTGAATTTCACTTACACGTGGTAGAGATAAAAATAAGAGTTTGGCCTTGAAATGGCTCCAACACTTAGAAACGGGGTAAGAAAGAAGAGCCTGCAAAAGAGAATAATGAAAAGTTGTAGTAGTACAAGAAAAATCCTAAGCGTAGCTGAAAACAGGAGAAAAAAATGTTTCAAATATACTGAATTCTGGAAAAAATTGGCATGAGATGTGTAAGACTCGTAAATGTTTCATTGACCTGATAGGAAACAAATGTATGTTTTGAGAATTTTTTTGTGAGATGTGTATCAAAGTTTGATCAGAGAATCAGGACTAATTACTAATTACATGAATAAATATTTTTTTTCTAGGGATTTGACCTTAGAAACTGATAGGAACTCATTAGGCTACTGCTATGGTTTGGTTGTGTTCCCACACAGATCTCATCCTGAATTATAATTCTAATAATCCCCACATGTCATGGGAAGGACCCAGTGGGAGGTAATAGAATCATGGGGCCAGTTACCCCCAGGCTGTTCTCATGATGGAGAGAGAGTTCTCACAACATCTAATGGTTTTATAAAGGGCTTTTCCCCTTTGTTAGGCACTTCTCCTTGCTGCCATCATGTCAAGAAGGACATGTTTGCTTCCCCTTCTTCCATGATCATAAATTTCCTGAGGCCTCTCCATCTATGCTGAACTGTGAGTCAATTAAACCTCTTTCCTTTATAAATTAGCCAGTATTGGGTATGTCCTTAGAGCAGTGTGAGAATGGACTAATACAGTAAATTGGTACCAGGAGTGGGGCACTCCTATACAGATACCTGAAAATGTGGAAGCGACTTTGGAAATGGCAACAGGAAGATGTTGGATTGTTTGAAGGACTCAGAAGAAGACAGGAAAAGATGGGAAAGTTTGGAACTTCCTAAAGACTTGTTGAATGGCTTTGACCAAAATGCTGATAGTGGTATGGACAATGAAATCCAGTATGAGGTGGTCTCAGATGGAGATGAGGAAATTGTTGGGAATTGGAACAAAGGTGACTCTTGCTGTGCTTTAGCAAAGAGACTGGTGACATTTGCCACTGCCCTAGAGATCTGTGGAACTTTGAACTTGAGAGATATGATTTAGTGTATCTGGTGGAAGAAATTTTTAAGCAGCAGAGCATTCAAGAGGTGATAGAGCATAAAAGATTGGAAAGTTTTCAGCCTGACAATGCAGTAGAAAAGAAAATCTCATTTTGTGGGGCAAAATACAAGCCAGCTGCTAAAATGTGCATAATAATGAAGAACCAAATATTAATCACCATGATAATGGGGACAGTGTCTCCAGGACATGTCAGAGACATTCATGGTAGCCCCTCTCATCACAGGCCCAAGGCCTAGGAGAGAAAATGGTTTTGTGGACCAAGTCTAGGACAGCCCTGCCCTGGGCAGCCTAGGGAGTGGGTGCCCTGCATCTCAGCCACTCCAGCCATGGCTAAAAGTGTCCAAAGTACAACTCAGGCCATTGCTTCAGAGGGTGCAAGCCCCAAGTTGTGGCGGCTTCCACATGATGTTGGTCCTGCATGTGACTTGAAGAAACAAGGAAAACTGAAATCTCCAAGGATAAATGAGCCTCATGCGTACAGGATGATACTGACATTGGTCTCTGTTTATCTCTAAGCCTTCAGCTTTCACGATAGGGTAGTACTGCAAGAAAAACTGGACAGTTTTTTTGTCAATAAACTGAGTGCACTTTGCCAAGTTAAAAATGCACATGACTGAGGAGTCTGTGACCCTTAAGCAGGAGATGAGGCAGGAGCTGGAGTTGCCGTGAGCCCAGCTGCTGTCCATGTCAACCAGGTGAACCACCAGTAAACAACAAACATGCATGAGCTACAGTAGCAACTCATCCCCTCCTCTGTCCTTCATGTAGTAAAAAGAACATAACTTCATTTCCATCATCTATATCTTGATTACAATGCCTCTCATTGTCCAGTTAAACCAGAATCATGCAGGGAAGGAAAATGAGAAAAACTAGCTCTAGTTTAACTAACTCGATACAATTTTTTCTGAAGGTTGAAAAGTGGGAGTTGAGTAGATATACACAGGTCTTTCAAAAGTTTTGCTGAAACAGAATTACAAAGTGAATATTTTGTTTAGTTTTTGTTGTTTTTGATATATTTTGGTTCTATCTTGGTAGATAATGAAGCAGTATCATTCTATATAAGATGGTAGGTAGTGGAAAATAACTCAGCAGAAATGGAAAGATTCATGCTGAAGGGAAGAGAAGATAAGAAGAGAAATAGCAAAGCCCTTGAAAGTAGGTGAATAAATGCTATTAACACTGTAGATCTAGGATATTTCTTTTCAGTCTTTCTTCTTGCTAGATATTCCTAATGTAATTTAGTGGTTAATAGAACAGATTCTGAGACAGATTGTCTAGCTGTTAATCCTGACACTACTACTTAATAGTTGTGAGGCAGCATGAATCTCTCTGCATCAAATTTCTATTTTGAAAGTGTCAATACTAGTAGTAGCAACTCATAGCGTCACTGTGAGGAAAAAAATTACTGGTGGTACCCATCCACAGGGTTATTGTAAACACTAAGTAAGTTAATACATGGGATTCACATAGAACATCACTGGCACTTAGTAAGGGCTTAGCTATTATCTAAATATTTCAGTGCTTATAGTATATATTTTTTTATCATTTTTGACATTCTAATGTTAAGATTTTTTATTTAAACTTCATTATAAATATTGTTTTATTATTTGATAATATTCTAGCATATAGAGTGTAACAAAATATACTTACCTTTCACCTTTTCCATGATGGACATTCAAGATTATCAACTGTGGCTGGGCACAGTGGCTCATACCTATAGTCCCATCACTTTGGGAGGCCAGAATGGGTGGGTCCCTGGAGGTCAGGAGTTTGAGACCAGCCTGGCCAACATGGTACAACCCCGTCTCTACTAAAAATACAAATATTAACTGGGCATGGTGGTGCATGCCTGTAGTCCCAACTGCTTGGGAGGCTGAGGTAAAAGAATCACTAGAACCTGGGAGGCAGAGGTTGCAGTGAGCCGAGATGTGTCACTGCACTCCAGCCTGAGCGACAGTGTAAGACTCTGTCTCATAAGTAGATAAATAAATATCAACTGTACATTCAGAAATTTTCTAATTTTTTTAAAACACTTCTCTTGGTTTTTTATTTGCTTTTACACAATGTTGTGGTGAACATCTTTAAACACAAAGAGATATCCATTTTGATTGTTTTTGTAGAATAAACTACTAGAAGTGGAATTCAGTCAGTGATTCCAGGTATTTTTAATGTTTTGTCTTCTGAGTAATGACGTATGTCTAAAAATTAAATTTTCACTTTATTGAAATTAAACATTTTAGCATATGTGTTTATCATTTAGTTTTAAATCCACGCTAAATACTATTAAATACTAAAATACCATGGCTTTCCTTCAGCTACATCTCTGCTAAAATGAACACTGAGCCCTCCGTTAAAAAAAAAAAAAACTTTCCACAGACATGTAAATTATAGTAATTACAATAGTTTTTCAGGTTCTCTTAGCATTTGCTCTTATGTATCTGATGTTTACAAGAATAGACTTTTAACATGAACCTTAAAAACTCACTAAAGTGAGATAATACATGTAACTTCTGCACTTCACTGATTGTCAGTGACCATTTTGAATGTGTCACTTGTTACATTTCACAATGAAAACATGGATAATTTCTTTGTATGGCAATTGCTTTCACTATCATAATAACTAGTGATAAACCTGCCAAGATAATATCCCCACCTGTCTCTCAAAAGAGAGTTTAAGAATCTCCTTTGTGTTGTTAATTTGCCTAAAGTTGATCTCCTCCTGTGCGATTTACCTACTGTTGGTAAATTTGTTAACAACTGTAACTATGTCTTTATTTCCAATGTTAATCAAGATTTTGTAATGTGAAGTTATGACAAGTATTCCTAAACATTTTGTAGATGAATACCCACAAGTCACAAATGTCCACCTGGTTTTTGAAGAAATTACATTGTGAATAAAGTAGAAAAATATATGCCTGCAAAAGGGAAGAAAGAATATTATTCTGTGTAGGCATACTCACTAATAATGCCATAATCACTGTTATTAGAAGCTGCCTCATTTTCTTTGCAATCAGCTGTCTTTGAAGTGAAAAGATAGGCTGTTCCTAAGAGACAGAAGCTAAATGAAATGTACTTGATTTTTTCTTTCTACCTCAGTCTGGTGTTCACATCCCTAAGAAAAAGAAAAAGTACATTTTCACAAAAGTTTACTTTCATGATATCCTTGACACTACACTCTCCTGTGCGTCTCTAATCTTTTCTCCTTTTTTTCGTAATATCATCATAGTTACTAATAATTAGGCACTTATAATTTTAGAATACTCTGTTAAGTACTCCAAATGCATTTTTTCCTTTAACTACCTGAATAATACTATTAGATATTTTATTACAGAAGGAAAACTAACTTCCCTCCAGATAGTAATGTTAATAAGAAACAAAGATACAAATCAAATCCAGGAAGTGTGACTGACTCAAAACTCATGCATTTAACCATTACTGTTAGTCTTTTATTCCATCACCAGCTCCTCTTTTTTCAGATGACTTTTTAAGTGTTTAGTAGGACCTAAGATTCTGTCCTCTGCCATCACCTCACTCTGAACACTCTCCTTCCGTGATTTCCTTCAGATGATTTCAGATTCTATTATGGATTGAAGGCTCCCGTATATTTTTGACCCAGGAAGGACCACAAAAAGCTCAGCATCGTTGTGCCCATATGTGATTACGTAATTTCACCAGCTCCAACTTTTCTCTGCCATACTGGTTTCTATCTTGAATTTTCTATCTCTGTGACTGCTTCAATATTCACAACATACTTAAGAAATCCCTTGCCTCTTTCCTACTCCACAATTCAATTATTTGCTAAGGCCCAGTAATATCAACTCCTATAAATCTGAATTTATCTTTGTTTTCTATTCTCACTGCTACTAACACACCATTTATTTTCTTTATTTTCTCTGTAACAGAATAATCTGTCTTCCATCTCAAATCCATTTCTTCGGGTGACCTCAGAGTAATTTTTCTGTAATATTTTATAACAACCCCCATTAAAAAGAAATTTGAATTTATTTAAGTAGCATGAAAATTCATAATCGATACTATTCTGTATTAGAGTTCCACAGAGAAACAGAACCACTTGTATATCTATGGATATATGAGGAGATTATTATGAGAATTGGCTCACATAATTATGGTGGCCGAGAAGTCCCAAGATATGCCATCTGTAAGCCGGAAAACCAGGAAACCAGTGGTACAATTCAGTCTGAGTTCACAGGCTGAGAACTGATGGAATAGTTGGTATAAATCTCAGAGTCTAAAGTCTCCAAAACAAAAGCTCTAATGTCCACACGCAGAATATGAATGTCCTGGCTCAAGAAGAAAGAGAAATATAAAATTCACCCTTGTGCTTTTTTGTTTCATTCAAGCCCTCAATGGATTAGATGATGCCAACCCACATTGGTGAGGGACGATCTTCTTTACTCAGGCTACTGATTCAAATTCTAATGTCTTCCAGAAACACCTTCACAAGCACACCCAGAAATAGTGTTTTACAACGATTTGGTATCCCTTAGTCCACTCAAATTGACCCATAAAATTAACTATCGTAAGTCCAGCGCTTATCAATTTGGCACCCATGAGCATACCCTTAAACCATCCTTAGTCTCCAAATAAAGACAATAACAAGGTTGTAATTCCATCTACATGATACAAATATTCTGCTTGCCTACAGCTGAAAACTCAGAAGTGGAGATAAAAGTTCTTGAGTAATATTTATTCTTCTCCTGATGTACCCTAATTTAAATACTATGATATAAAATTAACAATACCTAATTGCTGATATAAAGTCAATACATTTTATGATATATCATAAGTGAATAAGAAGAAAACCAATATATTTGCTTAATATGTGTATATATACACACAAATATATTAATAACAAAATAAAGAGGAAATGCAGTTGAGCTTTGAGCAACAGAGGAGTTGGTGCATTTGAAAACCTGCATACAACTTTTGACTCCTAAATATTAATAGCCTACTATTAACCAGAAACCTTGCCAACGATGCAACCAATTAACGTATTTTGTAGATTATATGTATTATATACTGTTCTTACAATAAATCAGACTAGAAAATCATAAGCGAAAATATATTTACTATTAAGTGGAAGTGTATCATCAGAAAGGTCTTTATCCTCGTCTTCATGTTGTGTGTGTTGAGGAGGAGGAGAAAAATTAGGAGTTCTTGTTTTAGCAATGTCAAAAGCAGGAGAGGTGGAGGAGGTGGAAAGAGAGGAAGAAGTAGGCACACTCAGTGTAAATTTACAGAAATACCTTGTATTTTCTGTCTGACTTTCTTGATTTTTTCATTTCTCTAAAAATGTTCATATGTGATACCAAGCCCTCTTCAACTTATTGTTTTAGTTTCAGTGCCCATATCATAGGAGGGTCCGTGTCATGAAAGAAATCAAAAGCAGTCTTGTATAATTAGAACCCTTCTGCCAGATTGTCTAAAGTCAATTTGTGTTCTGGCACTGTTTTTGAAGCATTCATATCCGTCAAGTCATCTTCCATAAATTCCTCTGACCTGGTGTCTATTAGCTCTTAAATTTGTGCAAGATTCATGTCTTAAAGCCCTTCAACATCCTAACCCTTGCTTTCTTTTCCATATCCCCATCTCTTTCATGATTTCTTTGATTGGCTGTTATCATAAATCCCATGAAGTTATGCATGACATCTGGACAATTTTCTTCACCAGTATTGTATTGTTTTGGGCCTGCTGGCTTTCACAGCTTTTTTTTTTTATAATAACAATGGTATTTTCAATAATCCTTACAAACTTTCATGATATTCTCTCTGTATCAGGCTTCTTTTCCATAGCATTGACAATTCTTTTCATAGAGAACCACGTGTAATGAGCATCAGAGGTCCTTATGACCCTCTGATCTAGAAGCCAAATTAGAGATGTTGTGTTTGGGGGCAAGTAGGACACTTTGACATCTTTGCTGTTGAACTTAAGGGGTTCTGGGTGGCCAGGGGCATTGTCCATTATCAAAAAACTTTAAAAGATAATACCACACTGGGAAGATATTTCGTAACTTTAAGAACAAATCATCAATGGAAACAATCCAGAAAAAGGGTTTTCGTTGTCTAGGAGCTCTTGTAGCGCATCCAGGAGACTTGCAGCTGATGTTTACTTTTTCTCTTCAAGGGTCAGGGGTTAGCAACTTTATAGAAAAAGGCAATCCTGATTATCAAGCTGACTACATTTTCACAAACAGTAGAGTTAGCCTATCCTTTCCTGCCTTAAAGTACTCACTTCTTTTCCTTAATATCAAATGTCTTTTGTGGCATTATTTTAAGAAGAGGACACTTTCATCTGCATTAAAAATCTTTTAGGCAGATATTGTTTCTCCTCAATAATTTTCTTAATAGAGTCTGGGAGCTTGTCTGCTGCCTCTTGTTAGACAGAAGCTGCTTTTCCTGTTACCTTGATATTTTTTTGAGTAATGATCAAACCATCCTTTGCTGCCATTAAATTATCCAACTTTAGATTCTTCATCTTCTTTTTGCTTTAAGTTGTCATATAATAACTTCATATTTTCTTGAATCATATTATAGTCTACTGGTGTGCCTTTCTTAGAGGAATTCTGCACCCATGTAAAAGCTACATTTTCAATATGTGATAAAAGTATATTTTACAAAAGCTTTTTTGTACCTGCTGGTGTAGCTGCATTGATGACTTCACAAATTTCCTTTTATTTTTTTATAATGGTCTTTATCCTGAATTCATTTATCTTGAAATGGTGGCAAACCACAGCTGCAGATCTCACTCTATGGTATGTATCAAGCAATTCAACTTTGTCTTGTAATGTCATTTTTTTTATTTTTTCTGCTTCCTGAGAGCACTTTCAGCATCATTTATGACACTCCCTTTTGGTCCCATGGTGTTATTCAGGGTTTACAGTATTGATCCAAACATGGTGAAATGTATGTAAGAACTGTAAGAGATCACTTTTTACTGTGATAGGCAATTTATTGAAGAGACAAACAGCTAAATTGGAGATGATTAGCATCACAGGTTTTTTAAATAGATACTCAGAATACTTGAGTTCACTGTAATATCAACAGGAGGTGGCTACAAAACTATTACTGCAGTACAGTGTTACTACAGTTAATTTTATGCCATTACAATTTAATACTACACATATTTGTTTACATTTCTCTTGACTGCAAATGGCCCCATGTATGATCTATGAATAATATCTGTGATTGTGTACATTTTGATAAATTTTAATTTTCTTTAATAGATTTGTGTATATTTCATGGTAGTAAATGATAAAATTGACGAGTATCTGTATATATTTTTGCATTCACAGCATACCTAACTTTTTCAAATTTTTTAATATTTCTGGGCTTTGTGGCTCAATTTTCTTTTCAAATTTTAACCTATCTCCAAAAAGGTTTTCTAATATATTTATTGAAAAAAATTTGTATAAGTAGATCCAAACAATTCAAATCCATGTTGTTCAAAGGTCAACCGTACCAATGACAACTACACTGTTAGTTTCTATAACTGATTACGGGTTGTAAGTGGTATTTATAGTTAATTTCTACTACACATTTTATACTCGCTTTGCCTTCAGCTAAAACCTCAACTGGTTGTGGTTCTTGATGTGATAGGGTGAGACAAACCTTCATTTCCGAAGGGTCAAGGCCATTTGTAGTTATGTCTGGATTATGCTGTAATTTTCCATTGAACTTAATCACAGCACATGGTAATATAATCATGTGCTGCTTAATGATGGATGCATTCAGAGAAATTTGTTGTTAGGCAATTTTGCCATTGTGCAAACATTATAGAATGTATTTACGGAAACCTAAATGGCATAGCCTACTGCACACCTAAGCTGTATGGTATAGTCTATTGCTTCTAGGCTATAAACCTGAACAATATGTTACTGTTCTGAATACTGTAGGCTATTGTAACACAATGATATTTGTGAATCCAAATATAGAAAAGGCACAGTAAAATATAATATAAACTTTGGGGATGGTGATCTGTCATTCAGTGAAACATCTTTATGCATTATGTGACCATACTAAGGTATGATATCCCTCACATACCTCCTGTATTCCAGACATACTCTTACTCCCCTTTACTGTGGCATAGTAGTAAAATTTCCCCTTGGTAGTAGGATTAATCACCCCAGCCAACATTGTTATTCCCTTCTAAGACTGTTAACTCAGAAGTATGAGAAGCCCAAAGTGGCTGGGTGGCAGTCAGACTTCCAGTTTAATAAAAACATTCTTGTGCCTTCTAGTGAAAGCATTTCTTCCTCCAGAACTAAGGTCTGTAGGCCAGAAGAGCATAAAGTTGCAAGAACAAGAAGCAAATATTTTGCTAGTGGATGAATAGGTATAATGATGAGTGGTGTCACTCCCATTTCTACCCCTTCAGTCCAGAACCATAAATCCTGTCTTTTGGAGAAACAGTACCATATGTTGTACTTTAGTTAAGAACATATACAGTCTTCTGGAGCACATTACCCAAGCCCTTCAAGGTATTGCCATCTGCAGAGAACTGTAAGTGAATCTTACTTACAGTGGAAAAGGCCATTCCACCATTCCATCAAGCCAGCTCCTCTAGGGTGTTGGGGAACATGGTATGATTGGTGAATTCCATGAATATGGGCCTATTGACACACTTTTTTGGCTGTGCAATGAGTTCATTTGTCAGAAGCAGTGGTGTGTGGAATACTATGATGGTTGGTGTGTTAGTTGATTTTGCATAGCCATAAAGGAATACCTGAGACTGGGTAATTTATTAAGAAAAGAGATCTCTTTGGGCCACGGTTGTACAAGCTGTGCAAGCATGGCAACAGCATCTGCTTGGCTTCTGTGTGAGGCCTCAGGAAGCTTTTCCTCATAGCAGAAGGTGAAGGGGGAATAGGCACATCACATAGTGAGAGGGGGAACAAAAGAGAGGAGAGGAGATGCTGGGCTCCTTTTAACCACTAGTTCTCTTGTAAACTAATAGAGTGAGAACTCACTGATTACAAGGATGGCTCCAAGCCATTTATGAGGAGTCCACTCGCATGACCCAGTCACCTCCCACTAGGCCCATCTTCAACAATGAGGATCACATTTCAAAATGAGATTTGAAGGGGACAAGTATCCAAGCCGTATAAGTTGGCAAAGATTTTTGTAAATCCATATGTATTTTGGCAGAAGCATTGGTGTAGAGAAGGCAAATCCATATTCAGAGTAAGTGCCTATTGTAGTAAGAACAAAATGCTACCCCTTCCATGATAGAAGTGATCCTCTATAATCAATCAGTCACCAGTTAGCTGATTGGTCACCCCAAGGAATGATACATTATCAGGAGTTCCAGCTTGGTCTCTGCTGTTGGGAGATTACGAAATCAGAGGTAGCTGTAACCAGGCTGGCTTCTGTGAGTGGAAATCGATGTTGCATAGCCCCTGCTTTGCTTCCATCCCTGCCATTATAGCCCATTGTTCATAAGCTCATTGGGTGATGACGGGTGGCTGGAGAAAGATTCTGACTGGTGTCTAGTAAATAATTCATCCTATCCACTTGATTATTAAAATTGACCTCTGCTGAAGTCACCCTTTGACCATTAATATAGGACACAAATATCTTCATGTTGTTTTCCCCATTTAGAGAGGTCTATCCTCATGTTTTTCCCAAATTTCTTTATAACCAATTTTTCATTCACATTCCTTCCAAAATCCCCACTCTTCAGCCAAAAAATAGGCTACAGACCATGAATCAGTATAAAATTTCATATATGGTCATTTCTCCTTTCAAGCAAAGTACACAACCATGTGCACTGACCAAAGTTCTGCCCACTGGAAATATTTCCTTTCACCATTGTCATTTAGGAATGTCCCAGAAAGGGGCTGTAGTGCTACAGCTGTTCACTTTGGGTAGTGCCTGCATATCATGCAGAGCCATCTATTAACCAGGCCTGAATCTTCTCTTCCTCTGTCTAAGTATCATAAGGAACTCCCCATTAGGCTGTAGGTACAAGCTGGGAGAGAAAAGGCAGTGTTGTAGGAGTGAGGATCTTGGGCATTTGGGCCACTTCTTCACGTAACTTACTTGTGCCTTCAGGTCCTGCTCAGCCCAATCACATATGTACAACTTTTATGAAGCAATGCTACTGTACACACCCAATTTTATGGCTCATTGATTCAGATAACACTCTGTATATAATTAGCAGCTCAGGTCTTATAGTAACTTGGTGGCATATGGTCAAGCATTCAGTCTCTATTAAAACCCAGTAGCAGGCCGAAATCTGTTTTTTAAAGGAAGGTAGTTATCTATGAATTATAGCAAGGCTTTGCCTCAGAATCCCGAAAGGTGGACTACAATTCACCTATGAGGAACTACCAAAGACTCCAAACAGAATCCCTACCTGCCACTGATACTTCAAACACCACTGATGTCAAGCACCATTGGATCTGCTGGCTCCTATGGCCCAAGGGGAGAGCAGTTTGCACAGCATCCTGGACTTGTTGCAGACACTTTTCTTGTTCTGGGTTTCACTCAAAACTATCATTCCATCAATAGACCAGAGTGACATACTTAATGAGGAATATGTTGCCTCCAAAACCCAAATAGGCCCACTGGGCACTGGGGCTTTTTCTTGATTGTAGAATGGTCCCAGTGCAGCTTATTCTTCACCATAGAGGGGATACATCAAGGTGCTCCATACCACTGGGCGCATAGAAATATCACTGATGGAGAAGGCCCAGAATGTTAGTAGGATTTATATATCTTCATTGGACACACACATGTCTTCCCAATAAATTTAGAGTAGTTGCTACTTCTTATGCATGAGATCCAATCAGTATAATGTTGTCAGTGCAATAGACCAGTGTGATATCATGGAAGAGAAAGGCAATCAAGATCCCTGTGAACTGAATTATGACACAGGGACGGAGAGTTAATACACCCCTGAGGTGAGACAGTGAAGATATATTGCTGACCTGGCCAGCTAAAAGAAAACTGCTTTTGGGCTTTTGGTGGGCTTTATGGAGAATTTTAGGAAAAAAAAAAAAAAAAAAAAAAAAAAAAAAAAAAAAAAAAAAAAAACATTTGGCAGGTTAGTAACTGCATAACAGGTACCAGGGGAGATGTTAATTTACTCAAGCAATGGAACCACATCTGCTATAGCAGCTGCAGTTGGTAGTCACTACTTAGTTAAGCTTACAATAACCTACTGTCATTCTCCAGAATCCATCTGTCTTCTGCACAAGTCAAATAGAATTGAATGGCTATGTATTGGAAATTACCATCCCTGCATCTTTTAAGTTCTTTATGGTGGAATGCATCTCCATAATTTCTCCAGGACTTTGGTATGTTGTTACTTTTGATTTACTATTTTTGTAAGTAGAGGCAGTTTTAGTAACTTCCATTTGGCCTTTTGTACCATATTAGCTCTTGCTCCAGGTTGGAGAAAAAATATGGGGATTCTGCCAGCTGCTAAGTACTTATATTTTAATTATTCATTCTGAAACTAGGAAAAATAACTGCAGGATGGGTTTGGAGAACCACTGGGCCCACTGTGAGTTGAACATGAGCTAACAGTCCATTGATTACCTAATTTTCATAAGCCCTTAGTCTAAATAGAAGACCACAGTGATGTTTTGAGTCTCTTGAAATCAATTTTATTTCAGAGCCAATGCCCAGTAGTCTCAGAAAGGTCTTAGTATTTTCTTTCTTTTTTTTTTTTTTTTTAGTGCACAGTTAACAGTTAACAGTAAAAGGACATTGTTCTCTCTGGAGAAGACTGGTGGAAAGATTAGCAGTATAAATTTTCAGTGGTGTACTGATGTCTTTCTTTGAGACTTAACTGGCCTCCCTTGCATTCATTGAGTCCTGAGTATGCAAACTACCTCAAATCTGGGAACTGATCAAGGGAGCTTGACTCTATATTTTAATGACTTGAATCAGATTTCTGTTCATTGGACTTGTAAATTTACTGCTTCTACAGATCAAATAAGATTTAGTAGACTTCCTATTTATTTTATATATGAGAACATCATGATTGACTTTCTAATACCATAGATCTGGGCAAGACATACTATTCTGATTGCTCCTTTGACTCTCTTGTCCATTATGGTAATTATGCCCACTTTGCTTTTGGTGGTTGAGTGCTGCCGCTTGGTCTCTGCCACCCTGTGATCCAATTACTAGCACTGCATTTAGGATTTCCAACTGAGTGGGGGAGGTTCACATTGTTAGGTCTGCCCTACAGAGAAAAGTAACTACTGAGCTCTTCGAGGATGTTGGGATTCCCCTCACAAATTTATATGTTAACGTTTTGTTGAAAGATATGTCTTCTTGACTCTCCCAGTGTGGGTGAATCAAGGTCTTAAATGGCAAATTTACTCTAATACCAACATCTCCCTAAGCCTTAGAATCTCTTCCTCTGCATTAAACTAAGGAAGATAAGGCATTTCTAATTCACTCATTGTGGGCCACCTTTTGATCCATATTTCAGCCAAGCAAACTGTCGAGCCTTTTCTAACTCCATGAGCTGAGAAATAAAATGCAGAACTTTTGCTCAGTAGGCCCATATGAATAAGTTTATCCAGATGCAACTTTATGTTCCTTTCACCATTTTCATACATCCTTTATATTCATTCCCACACATGTTCATCTGGATTTCTGTTTCTATAAATTAGAAAACTCAAGTAGTTCTTCTGGAGTATAGTCCACACCCTCATGGGTCACACTTTGTACTTCACCTTTAGGAGCCTACTGAGAGTTAGGTCTAGAAGAAAGAGAAGGAAAGCGGATCCTGAGGAAATGAGTATGTCTTTCATGAAAAGGTAATTATCATTTTTCTCATGCAATGCAGGGTTAATTCTTTCAGATGAAGTTGGAAAGATCAATGCCACTGTTGGTGGGAAAGTAGCTTCTACTGGGTTTGGGAAGACCACTCTTGCTGGGAATGGGGAGACCTCCTCCACCGGCAAAGAAGACTCATTAGATTTTAAGGGCTTATTGTCTCCAGCTTCATTGGGGTCTTCTACACGTCCTCATCCTAACTTACAGTATCTCATTCTTTCCCAATCAATCAATGCTCTCACTTTAACAAGAGACATTGTGTGAGGCTGAACGTTTAACATGTGTTGTAATTTAGCCAATGACAGAATAAAGACCTTGAAAATCAAAGGTCCTACATTTGATTTTCAATAATTGCAGCTCTGGGCAGCAGGAGATAAGGCTGTCCCTCAGGGCACACCTAGAAGCTCTTAGGTCATTTGTATGGCCCTTGAGCTGGAAATTCAAATTCCTTAAACTCCTCCTTTCTCATCATCACTTTGCCCAGCAACATTAAGAAGAACCAACTAGTGTTATTATATATTTTTCACCAAAAATATTTGGAAGCATCATATTCAGAGTTACTTAGCTCTTTGCTTCCCTTAGATGATTTCTTAGTAGTGTCCAATGCAGATATTTTGGATGTCTCTATAAACAGTTCATATCATAGAGTATCAAGGCTCACTTTATGACTGAATATAGAGTACTTATAATCTTTAAATGTAATTACATTACAGAAGAAGTTCCTCAAACCCCAAAACCAATTCAAAAAACACATGCTTAAAATTCTGTTCCCCTAAAACGATTTTTGGTACCAAAACCTGTTGCTGAGACCAGCTCAGACAGGGAGACCATAACCCAGCAGCACTACAGGAATTAAAGACACACACACAGAAATATAGAGGTGTAAAGTGGGAAATCAGGGGTCTCACAGCCTTCAGAGCTGAGAGATCCAAACAGAGATTTACCCACGTATTTCTTAACAGCATGCCAGTCATTAGCATTGTTTCAATAGATATGAAATTAACTAAAAGTATCCCTTATGGGAAATGAAGGGATGGGCCAAATTAAAGGAATAGCTTGGGCTAGTTAACTGCAGCAGGAGCATGTCCTTAAGGCACAGATTGCTCATGCTGTTGTTTGTGGCTTAAGAATGACTTTAAGCAATTTTCTGCCCTGGGCAGGCCAGGTGTTCCTTGCCCTCATTCCTGTAAACCCACAACCTTCCAGCGTGGACGTTATGGCCATCATGAACATGTCACAGTGCTGCAGAGATTTTCTTTATGGCCAGTTTTGGGCCAGTTTATGGCTAGATTTGGGGGTCTTGTTCCCAACAACCTGTATTACTCAGAGTTCTCTACAGAATCGGTGGGATATATAAATGCTCCTCAATTTACACTGAAGTTTCATTCTGATAAACCCATCACAAATCAAAAATATTATAAGTCAAAAATGCATTTAATGCTGACAACAGAGCAGATGGTCCCAAACTTATGATGGTCCAACTTATAATTTTTCAACTTTACGATAGTGTGAAAGTGATATGCATTCAGTAGAAACTGTAACCTCATTGTAAGCTGTAAGGAGCTTTTGACTTATGATGGAGTTACATCCTGATAAACCCATCATAAAGTTGAAAAATTCTAAGTTGATCAATTGTAAATTGGAGACCGTCTACATACAAATATATGAAGAGATTTATTATGGGAATTGGCTCAGGCAATTATGGAGGATGAGAAGTGCTGTAATATGTTATCTGTAAGTTGGAAAACTAAGAAAGCCAAATGAGTAATTTACTCCAAGTCAGAAGGATTGAAAACCTGGGGAGCCAATAATGTAACTAACAATCAGAATCCAAAGATCTGCAAACTGGTGGGGAGGGGGGGCAAGAGGTACTGGTGTAAATCTTGCAGTCTGATGGCCAGAGGAGCTGTGATGTCTGCTGACAGGAGAAGATAGATCTTGTGAGTCGAAAAGAGAGAGAGAATTTACCCTTCCTTTTTCTTTCTGTTCTACTCAGACCCTTAATGAATTTGATGATGTCTGTCCACATCAGAGGGCAATCTTTATTCAGTCTATTGATTCAAATGCAAATCTCTTTCAGAAACACCTTCACAGACACACCAAGAAATAATGTTTGACCAGCTATTTGAGCATCCCTTAGCCAACTTGATTTGACACCTAAAATTAATAATCACATATGCCAATGTTTCTAACTTCATTATTTGCTCCTCCTCCAATGGATGTTTTCTTACCAGGCCAGATTTTCTGTTGTTTCATGCTTTGAACTTAAGCCCAATTTGTATTCCATTTTCTTAATGGCTTGTCCACAGGAAACATTTTTACTGTCTGTTAAGATCAGACTTAATTTTTTTTCATTCTCTGTCAAGTTCTTCTTGATGGTTACTTTGATTTTTAATTAAAATATTAAAAAGTGCTCAAATAATAAATTTACTACTTTAAGTGGATCTTAATTTTTTATTTGTTTTGATTCTTGTTTTCACTATTTTTGACACTACTCTCCTCTCCTAGTCACATTCTAAAGACTTCAAAATATATACTAGTTTTATTTTAGTAAAATTTTAAGATTTTTACATGTGCAATAATTTTAGTTTTACTAAACTTATCAACCGCTCTTATTAAACAAAAATACTCATGTTACCCATCCTCTCCAACACAGTGTTTTGTTGTACTTTTGAAAAATATTTTATCATTTTTGTTTTAATTTACCTTCTAAAATTAAGTAATAGTAAGCATATTTTATATATGAATGTTCTAAGATTTTCCAAAAGCATTCTAGGCCACTTGCCTATTTTTTCAATGAGCTATTTCTATTTCCTGTTGAGCTGAAGTGACTATATATAACACAAATTATTATTTTTGGCCTATTATGCATTAAACATATTCAACTTGTTTTTATTTTATGGGTTTGTGAAAGATTTTTCTACATTTTTTCCCATTTTTATATGAGCAAACCTTTTCAAACCATTTTATGGCTTATAGATTCTGTCATCCTTAGAAGAGCCTACTCCATTAGAAGACATAAAGAAAAATTATATATTCTTCTAGTACTTTTTCTAGATTCACTTTAACATGTATAAATTATATCCATCTAGAATAAATTTTATAGTAGGATATGTAGTAGAAATTCAGATTTACTCAAATGCCTAGCCAGTTTCTCCACCATTATTTGTTTACCTACACATGTTTTTCAACTAATTTTCATAGATTAAAGCAATTTATGTGTGAGAGGTGATTTTCAGGTTCTCTATTATACTCCACTGATGTGTCAGTCTACTCTATACCAACCATTTATTAACTAGAGCTCTATCATTTGATGTCCAACTGTAGTATTTCCTCTGCCATTATCCCAATCCTTCTCTTTGACAGATAATGTCCAATTTTTCTTAGAGTATGTCTCTTTTCATTTCAACCTAAAAAACCATTTTCATACTTGATACAGATAAAGCAGTATTACATAAAATATTAATTTAGAAAAAAATGATGTTTTGAATTATTTAATCTTTCTATCCAATAACAGAATGTGCTTTTACCTTTTATTAAGGGAGTCATTTCTGCATTGTTTTGTTTTGGTTTGTTTTATTTTGTTGTTATTCTGAAAGAGTTTTTAGTAGGGCGTTTGATGCCCTACTAAATTTACATTGTCAATTGTAAATATAATATTTGAATCAATTTCTTTACTCACTGATTATTGCTATACTAGCATATATGAAATTTTATGTTTGTCTAAGTTATTTATGATCAAAGCATATTACTCGCTGTACTTACTACCTAATACTTTTTTACATCTATTTGCTGCATTCTATTTTCTAAACATATATATATATATATATATACATAGTCAAACTATATATAAGAAATATAGTTTACTTCTGCTTTTTCCAATCATATACATCTTTTAAAAAAATATTTTACAAATGGATATGTTACTGTGGAGACACTCTTTTTGAGACATTTAGAATTCTACACTCCATTCTCTTTACTCTTCCCTTTCTTAATATTTATTATCTCTGCTACTCTCAGAAAAGACTTGAGCAGAAAATAAGGGGATGAACAAACAGCAGTAGCACCTGGTTCATGTTTGCTATCACCTCTGTGTCATCCTCATCAGTCATCCTAACTGGAGGCTCATGTGTTCTCAAAAATGCATCAAATGGTAAAAAGAATAAATGGGTAACACAGAAAGACATTGCATATACGACAAGTCATAGAGAGCAAGATAGTTGTTAATATAGTCATGCTTCCATAGTGAGGAATGAGAAATGCATCACTAGGAGATTTCATCATTGTGGAAGCACCATAGAGCATACTTACACAAACCTAGATGGTAAAGCCTACTACGCACTTAGGCTCTATGGTACATACAACCTACTGCTCCAAGGCTATAAACCCATACAGCATGTTACTGTACTGAATATTTTAGCCAGTTGTAACACAATCTTAGGTATTTGTGTATCTAAACATATCTAAACATAGAAAAGATACAGTAAAAATATAGTCTAAGAAATAAAAAATGTTACACAAACATAAGGCACTTACCATAAATGAAGCTTGTATGACTGAAGTTGCTCTGGGTGACTCAGTGAGTGGTGAGTGAATGTGAAGGCCAAGGACATCACTGTACACTACTGTAGATTTTATAAACACTGTACACTTAGGCTACATTATATTCATTAAAAATAACTTTCTTTCTTTGATAAATTAGCTTACTAAATAAATAACCTAGCTTAATAAATAATGTAACATTTTTACTCTATAAACTTTATTTTTGTAAACTTTTTGATGCTTTTGTAATAATAACAGCTTAAAAGCACATTGTACAGCTGTACAAAAATATTTTCTCTCCTTATATCCTTATTCTATAAGCTTTTACTATATTTAAATGTTTATTTTTGTTTTTTCTTCTTAAACATTTTTGTTAAAAATGAAGCCACGCACACCTATATTAGCCTGGGTCTACACACGGTCAGGATTATGTATTAGTCCATTCTCACACTATTGTAAAGAAATACCTGAGACAGGGTAATTTATAAATAAAATGGGTTTAACTGGCTCATGGTTCTGCAGGCTGTACAGGAAGCATGGCAGTGTCTGCTTTTGGGAAGCCTTCAGCCTCAGGGAGGTTTTACTTATGATGGAAGGCGAAGTGGGAGCAGGCATCTTATGTGGCAGGAGTAGGACCAAGAAAGAGCCAGGGGCAGTGCCACACACTTAAATAACTAGATCTCACTATAACTCAGTACTCATGTTTATGATGACAGTACCAAGGGTGATGGTGTTAAACCATTCATGAGAAGTCATTCCCATGAGACTTGAGCAGGGACACAGATACAAATCATATCAATCATCAAAATTACTGTCTTCCATCTCCACATCTTGTCCTGCTGGAAGGTCTTGAGGAGCAATAACGCACTTGGAGCTGTTACCTTCTATCATAATACTGCCTTCTTCAGGAGCCACTCCTGAAGGACCTACCTGAGGCTGCTTTACAGCCAACTTTTATTTTTTTTTAAATAAGTAGGACTACACTCTAAAAGATTAAAAGTATAGTATAGTAAATACATAAACAAATAACATAGCTGTTTATTATTTATATTATGTACTGTACATAATTGTATGTGCTATACTTTTATACAACTGGCAGTGAAATAGATTTCTTTACGCCAGCATCATCAAAAATATCTGGTTAATGCAGTATGTTATGATGTTTATTTGATAGAAATTTTTCACCTTCATTATAATTTTTTTTTTTTTTTTTTTTTTTGAGGCGGAGTCTTGCTCTGTCGCCCAGGCTGGAGTGCAGTGGCCGCATCTTGGCTCACTGCAAGCTCCACCTCCCAGGTTCACGCCGTTCTCCTGCCCCAGCCTCCCAAGTAGCTGAGACTACAGGCGCCCACCACCGCGTCTGGCTAATTTTTTGTATTTTTAGTAGAGACGAGGTTTCATCGTGTTCTCGAACTCCTGACCTCGTGATCCGCCCGCTTCGGCCTCCCAAAGTGTTGAGATTACAGGCGTGAGCCGCTGCGCCTGGCCAGCTTCATTGTAATTTTATGGGACCACCACTATATATGTGGTTTTACTTTACAAAATCAAAACAAAAACAAATAACATTTCTATACACCTGTGGCATTTAAGAAAAACCAAATCAAGAACTCAATCTCATTTAAAATAGTCGCACACACAAAATTAGGAATATATTTAACCTAAGAGGTAAAAGATTTCCACAAGAAGAACTACAAAACTCTGATGAAATAAATCATAGATGATACAAACAAATAGAAAAACATCCCATGCTCATAGATTGAAAGGATCAATATAGTTAAAATGACTGTACTGCCCAAAGTAACCTACACATTCAATGCAATTCCTGTCAAATAGCCAATGTCATTTTTCACAGAATTAGAAAAAAAATCCTGAAATTCATATGTAACCAAAAAAGAATGACTAGCCAAATCAATCCTAAGCAAAAAGAACAAAGGCAGAAGCATCACATAACTTGACTTCAAACTATACCACAAGGCTATGGTAACCAAAGGTGCATGGTTATGGTACAAAAATAGACACATAGATCCATGGAACTGAAAAAAAGAACCCCAAAATTAATACATATACCTACAATCAACTGACTTTTATCAATGTTAGCAAAAACAAATAATGGAAAGAAGGCACCATACTCAATAAATGGTGCTAGGAATGAAACTGGACCCCATCTCTTACCGTATACAAAAAATTAAGTCAAGAGGGTTTAAATACCTAAACATAACACCTGAAACTATAAAAATCAAAGAAGAAAATCTAGGAATAAGAAGTTACAAGAAACTCAATTCAACAAGGAAAAAACCTCATTACAAAGTAAGCAAAGGACACAGACATTTTTCAAATTAAAATGTACAGGTGGCAAACACATGAAAAATGCTCAATATTACAAATCAAAGAAATGCAAATTAAAACTACAATAAGATACTATCTTGTACCAGTCAGAATGGCTATTACTAAAATGTCAAAAAACAACAGATGTTATCAGGGATATGAAGAAAATTGAAGACTTATATACTGTTGGTGGGGATAGAAATTAGTTCAATCTCTATGGAAAACAGTATGGAGTTTTCTCAACAAAAAGTAGAGCTACTTTTTGATCTGACATTCCAACTATTTGGTTCTTACCCAAGAGAAAATAAATAATTATATCAATAAGACACCTGCATTTGTATGTTTATTGCAGTACTATTCAAAATAAAAATATCATGGAATCAAACTAAGTGTCCAGTAATGGATAATTGAATTTAAAAATGTGGTGTGTGTATGCACACACTGACATATATATACACACACCTATATATACACACACATATGTATATGTCAATATATGTAAAATGTGGTTATATCTTTTATATGTATACATACATATGAAAGATATTTCATTTTTATATATGAAAATAAAGTATGAAAGCCATTATGTGTATATAACATAAATAATATATTTGATATGTAATATACATATATACATAATATATATGTGTATACACATATGTATATACACATATAGTATATGTGTGTGTATACAATGGATTACCACTCAGCCCTTAAAAATGAAATTATTTCTTTTACAGAAACATAGATGGAACTAAAAATTCCTGTCAAATAGCCAAATACTTTCCCAGAAAAGGAAAGTAAAAACCTTTATGTTCTTACTTAAGCTAAACAGTGGGTACACATAGACATATAGAGTAAATTAATAGGCATTGTAGACTCCAACAAATAGGATGGTGGGAGGTGAGTGAGGATGGAAATACTATCTACTGGGTACAATATTTACTATTCAGGTGATTCGGGTGATGGTTTCACTAAAAGCCCAGATTTCACCATTATGCAATATATCTATGTAACACAACTTCCCTTGTACCTCTAAACGGATAAACATAAAAAAATTAAAAATATCATAATTGCCGTACTAACAACGAAAAGATAGGCAACCTTTGGAGATGTAGTACTTTAAGGGAAGGGGAACACATTCCCTTTACTCTCTGAACTTTAGCTAACAATCAACTGACAAAAGGCGGATTAATAGAAGAAGCAGTGTACAAAATTTATTAATGTGCACATGTATGTACAACAGTCACACAAACTGTGAGCTCATAGAGAAGCCAGAGGGTTGATGCTTACATATGCTCTTCATAGGGCGTATGACCCAGGAGGCAGCAGACAAACATTAAAGGAAAGTGAGGGTTGGAGCTGTCCAAGTACAAAAGTTGTCTTATTATGCAGATAAAGTCCCCCAGATAATCTTCTGGAGCTTTCTTCAGAAGAATAAACGAGAAGTGTGTCTGGCCATGGTAACTTTTAATGCCTTCTCTTCTCAGGTGGTTGGTTTTTTTCATGTTAGTAAATGAGGGGGCTTAAGACAATTGCATTTTTTTGTTTTTTGTTTTTTGTTTTGGAAAGCATTTTTGTTCAGATAAGAAATTCCAGAGAGACCACCTCCGTGCATGTGGAGAGAAACAATGTTAGAGGAACCTTGATTCTGAGACAGCTTCTCAGGTCTCTCAGCATGCCAAAGCACCGGTCTTTGGGGGTATCACTTTTGGTGCCTCAGCATCTCCAGAGAAAAGAACCACAGTGACTACAAAAGAAGCAAAATAAGAATCATTTCTAGGCTAAAACATGACGTAGTAAACAATATCAAAAACCTTATGACATTTTAGCAAAATTTAATGGAATAAGAATGAAAAAGTATGCCAATGCACCAGTCTTTGGGGTATCATTTTCTGAGCCCCATCATTCCCCTATTTGAAATTTGTCTAGATATTTTATTCATTAAAAGCTTGGTTGGTGACTATGAAGAGAAAAATCAAGTTAATAACTGAGTGGCAAAGAAATTTATTAAGTCAATCTCCCTTTTGTGAGAATAAACCTGTCCAAATAAACAGTTGTATCACATTTAAAGAGATTCCATTGTAAATGGACTCTCAAAGTTACCCCTCTATATAAAATTCACACAAACAAGTCTTAAATAAGATATATTTCTATGGAAAGAAAAGAAAAATAAAAATTATCAACTGGAGTAGTCTATAAACTAATTTGTTTAGAGTCTGGAGGGAAGTCAGTTGAGAAGATTCTTAGATTTCTGTTTGAAGCATCTCCAGTTGCATCAGGCAGGCAGTAGCAACCTGAAAGACTTTTCTGGTTTATACTTTGCATTTCATAAGGTTGCTTATACATGAGCTTTATCTTGTAGGGTGTTGGGAAGAAGGTAGTTTCAATATCAGTGAGTCCAAGCCAGAAAAGTTGGAGAAAAATGTGGAAATGTTAGTTTGGAGACATAGCCATGAAAGAATTCTGGATTCAGTTCAAATTTTAGTCTAATAATAAAATTCAAAAACAATTAACGGGCCTTGAATCTAATAACAGGTGCACTATAGTTTTCTTCTGACACACAATTTTTTTGTTTTTCCATTCTTCTATTTAAGCCAACATCATAGTAAGAACAATTTATTTGCAAAATAAGCTCTAATCCTATTATACTTGACCTGATTATTTGCATTAAGTGCAGTAAGAATAGTGATTTATCGTTTAAGCACTTTTAAATCAATTTTTCTGGAACTTTAAAAGTAAGGAATCTCAGATTGAACTTCTTAAAAGCCTCTTGAGGCCAAAGCCTGTGTCTATTATTCCTGTATGAATCAAGTGAGTATCACTCTGTTCAAGATCCTAAAATATTTCAGCCTGTCAGAAAGTGATGTTTTTTACTTATTGCAAGGTCAAGAACTCTGTAAAAAATATATGTGTGGGGTACCAGTCAAGTTTTTTCTTGGGGTTTTTAATTGACTCCAGAAAAGGAAACCTCAGTCTCTCAAAGCAGTCTGGCCATATTTGGAATTATAACATTCCAGTTGATATAGTTTGAATATGTCCCTGCCAAAGTCTCATATTGAAATGTAATCCCCAAAGTTGGATGTAAGGCCTGGTGGGAGATGCTGATTGGATCATGAGGGCGAGTTTTTCATGAATGGTTTAGCACCATCCCTCTTGGTACTGTACTCCTTGTAGTGAGTGAGTTCTCATGAGTCCTGCTCACTGAAAAGTATGTAACACCTCCCCCTCATCCCTACTCTCTTGCTCTTGCTCTGGCCATATAAAGTGTCTGCTCTACGTTTGCCCTCTGCCATGATTGTAAGTATCCTGAGGCCTCCCCAGAAGCTGAGCAGATGTCAACATCATGCTTCCTGTATAACCTAAAAACCATGAGCCAATTAAACCTCTTTTCCTTATAAATTACCTAGTCTCAGGTCTTTCTTTATAGCAATGCAAGAACAGACAGATACACCACTCAAATTCTTAGTAAAATAACCATTGCCTCTAATTGTGTCCTGTTACAAAAGAAAACAGATTCTTATTAAACTTACGTAAACAACTGTATTGCTATAAAATAAGAACAATCATGAATAGTTTCTGAATTCTGGAGGGATTCAGTAGAGAGAAAAGTAAATAGTTCCATTTTGCATGTAAGTATATACTTTACCTAACTGCTGCAAGCTATAAGTAGCTTTAAAAATGTTGGTTCTAAGAAACAAAAATAATCAGCAATGTTTCAAATTTAAAAAGTAAAAAAAGTCATTTGAGTCCTTCATCAATTTAGTCCCATGTAGTTAATTCTAGTTCTACTTGATGTTGGTTAGCAATTTTGTAAGTCTAGTTTTCTGTCATTGATGTGTAATTTGGGGAAGCCCAACAAACAATTTTTGCAGTTTTAGCATATAGACAAATCAAGCAAGTGTAAAATATCACAGAAGCAACAGTTTTATGACTTTAACATCTAGCATAGGGAAGATAGAAGATAAATTTGTCTGACCAATAGACTTAGGCAAAAATGTCTAAATTAAATTCTGAAGACATTTCTGTTTTATTTTGCCAACAATTTAAAAACTAGCTTTATTTATCAAATATGATCTCAGATCACATAGAAATATCACACACACATAACACGTATGGACATACAGACATGAATAGGAACAGATCTTATAACTTGCATTAAGATTCTTCATTTGCTGTCTTATAAATAGTTTGTCTTTTCCATTCAGACCATCAATCTTCTGATTACCTGTTCCATTGCCGTAAGCAATTGTTAGCTAGGCGATCATAAATTTATACTTGTAAAGGGATGGTTCTTACATAAAAAAGTAGAACATTTATATCCATTTAAGTCTCAAAGACACAGCATTTAGATCTAAGTGTCAGAATGTTGTGCTTTGGAAACAGGTTTATTTCAGTAGGTGGCTTTTTCATTTATTTATTAACTGGATTACTGAGTTCAGGGCAGAGTTCATTAACAAATATGGCTGAAGTCCCTCATGACTCTTGGCGCTCCACTTGAAAGACGGTTGACCCCAAAAGGGGTCAGTGGTGCCTTGGCTATATTCTTCAAGGAGACTCAGAATCACTAGAAGTGATTCTTTGAGAACTGTTTATGTGATAACCAGAACTGTGTGTGTGTGTGTGTGTGTGTGTTTCTTAGTAATTCTCCATTCACTACACATCAAATGGAGGAGGTAGAGGCTTGAAGGAAAACATATCAATGATTAAAGACAACTGGATGGAACTATGAAAGTGGACAAAAAGAGGAGTAGAAGCAAATTTAAAGGAGTCAATTTGGGCAGATTTTAATCTTCCTAAAAAGGCCAATAAAATTTTGTTTTTCTCAGTAAAAATTATGCCAACAACCACAAAAAAAAAAAAAGCAGAGACCAAACATATACTTTTTTATAAAAAGTGTTTCAGTTGACTAAAAGGAGTCCCCAGAGGAGAAACATGATCCAAAAAAGGCAGAAACATCTCTAAAAAATATGTATATATAGCCTGAATATCAGTTTTTATTTAAGCCAATTTCTGACCATAAACCTCTTTTAAAAATCTTTTTTTTTTTTTTTTAACCTTTTTTTTTTTTTTTTTTTCTCCTTTTCTCTTTTCTTTTAAACTAAATGTATTTACCAGGTAACTCAGAATGGAAACCAATAAGCCTTTTATGAGTTAACCAAGGGCTTATGAGCATCTCCAAAGTGATACAAAGAAGCAGTCCTCACAAGATCCAAAGCCACTCCCAAAGGCAGCTAAAAGAAAAAGAGTCTTAGCAATGAACAGGAAAAGAATAGTTGCTTATGAAAGGGAGAAAGATCAATAATAAATGGATACCCTCAAAAGTCAAATCACACAAATATAAACTCAAAACAAATAATTCAAACTCATTCTTATAAATGTTTCTTTTTTTGTCAAGGTAAAATATGACATCTTCAAGTGATTGGTTCTCTGATGGAAATTGAACTTGTGCCATGGTGTGGCAGTGAATGTATGGAACTCTAGCCACTAGACCTCAGGATAGAGTGCCTTTTTTTGGCAAATGTTGAAGGGTATACAAGCAGGCAGTTTGAGTGCACAAAGGATTTTAACTTTAAATCCTTTGTTTAACATCTGATTTCTGCCTTAAAAAAAAAAAAAAAAAACCTCTGAAGAAATTTTTTAAGGCTATATTTTGGGATATTTTCTTAAAATTTGATTTCTGCCTTTAAAAAAATATTCCAAGAGATTTTTTAATGCTGTATTTTTGTTGTACTTTTTAAATATACCTGAAGTTCTGTGATACATACATGTGCAGAATGTGCATGTTTGTTACATAGGTATACACATGCCATGGTGGTTTGCTGCACCCATCAACCCATCGCCTACATTAGGTATTTTTCCTAATGCTCTCTCTCCTCTATCCTGCTGCCCCCTGACAGGTTCCAGTGTGTGATGTTTCCCACCATGTGTCCATGTGTTCTCATTGTTCACCTCCCACTTATGAGTGAGAACATGCAGTGTTTGATTTCCTGTTTCTGTATTAGTTTGCTGAGAATGATGGCTTCCAGCTTCATCCATATCCCTGCAAAGGACATGAACTCATCTTTTTTTATGGCTGCGTAGTATTCCATGGTGTATATGTGCCACATTTTCTTTATCCATTGATGGGCATTTGGGTTGGTTCCAAGTCTTTGCTATTGTAAACAGTGCTGCAATAAACATATATGTACATGTGTTTTTATAGTAGAGTGATTTATAATCCTTTGGGTATATACCCAATAATGGGATTGCTGGGTCATACTGAATGGGGAAAAGCTGGGTCATACTGAATGGGGAAAAGCATTCCCTTTGAAAACTGGCACAGGAAAAGGATGCCCTCTGTCACCACTCCTATTCAACATAGTATTGGAAGTTCTGGCCAGGGCAGTTAGGTAAGAGGAAGGAATAAAGGGTACTCAAATAGGAAGAGAGGAAGTCAAATTGTCTCTGTTTGCAGATGACATGATTGTATATTTAGAAAATCCCATCGTCTCAGCCCAAAATCTCCTTAAGCTAATAAGCAACTTCAGCAAAGTCTCAGAATACAAAATCAATGTGCAAAAATCACACACATTCCTATACACCAATAATAGACCAACAGCCAAATAATGAGTAAACTCCCATCCAGAATGCTACAAAGAGAATAAAATACTTAGGAATACAACTTACAAAGGATGTGAACAACCTCTTCAAGGTGAACTATAAACCACTGCTCAAGGAAATAAGAGAGGACACAAACAAATAGAAAAACATTCCATGCTCATGGATAGGAAGAATCGATATCATGAAAATGACCTTACTGCCCAAAGTAATTTATAGATTCAGTGCTATCCTCATCAAGCTACCATTGGCTTTCTTCACAGAATTAGAAAAAAAAAAAAACGACTTTAAATTTCATATGGAACCAAAAAAGAGCCATATAGCCAAGATAATCCTAAGCAAAAAGAACAAAACTGGAGGCATCACACTACCTGACTTCAAACTGTACTATAAGGCTACAGTAACCAAAACGGCATGGTACTGGTACCAAAACAGATATATAGACCAATGGAAAAGGACAGAGGCCTCAGAAATACTGCCACACATCTGCAAACATCTGATCTTTGACAAACCTGACAAAAACAAGCAATGGGCAAAGGATTCCCTGTTTAATAAATGATGTTGGGAAAACTGGCTAGCCATAGGCAGAAAACTGAAACTGGACTCCTTCTTTACACCTTATACAAAAATTAACTCAGGATGGATTAAAGACTTAAACATAAGACCTAAAACCATAAAAGCCCTAGAGAAAAACCTTTGTTGTACTTTTTATAGAAACAAATAAGTGAGTTGTTTAAGATGAGAGCTCTCTAAAAAAGTTTTCTTTTAAATATAGCCAATTTACTTATTCCATAAGTGACTCAAGTTAGTAAGCCTTTTTCACAGAAAGTCCCAGGGGTAATATTTCAGGTTTAGCATACACCATGGATGTAAATGGCATTTTAAAAATGGGCACATAAAAGGCATCCCCTCATGATTCCTCACAAATTCACTCCCAGGAATAGGCTATGATAGCAAAAGACTTTTGTTGCCATGGACAGGTAAGGATAGTGTTTGTGCATATGCTGTCTCCACTATCTCACATGTTTGTTGGGGGCTGCCAGTCACAGACTCATTAATTATCATGACACTGAGTAGGTCCTCTTGGATCTAAACTTTCTTAGGCTAACCGGGCAACAAAGGTTGAAACAACAAAAGCTCCTAATAGGTGGGAGCTCTTATTAAGACAAAATCCCTTGAGAGTTTGACACATAGAAAACTAGGAGAAGAAAATGTGTGCCTTTTAATATCTTACATGACTCAGGGTTCCTAGCTGTTTCACACTGGCCACCGGAAATGATCCAAAAAAATCACATTCCCACCCCGATGGTGGATACCAAGAGAGTTTACTCTCACTTGGTCACAGTCAAACTCTCAAGAACATGAAAGAAGATGAGAAGAAATCTTTATGACAAATGAGACAGAAAGACAAGGAAAATAAGACTCTCTGGTAAGAAAAGGATCAGACAATATGAATATTCAGATCAAAAAATACACCATAGTTGCTATACCTAAGACTAGTCTAAATAAATGTTTTTCTCCCATTAATATTAAATGTGGAAAAGAAAAAAAAAAAAGAAAAACCGTGATTTTACCACTCAGTTGATGGGATTCCAAAGACAGACAACCAGAAATCTGACTGATAACAATTTCTTATACTCCTGCCAGTTTGCTAAGTTCTAGGTTCCCTTGAATGCAGCTTACAGAAGAGAGAGGAGTTTTGTTTATTCTACTCACAGCACCAAAACTGGAGGGGACAAGAGGAAAGTTTTTCCTTCCCCCTCTGAAGGGTCTCTTCAGAGGCAAAAACAGATTAATAGCATAAAAGATGTACAAAGTCTATCTGTCCCTGTGTGCACAGGAGTCGCACAAAATATGAACTCAGGGGTCAGATGGTTCCTGCTTAAATACGCTTTCATAGGGGCGAAGTGTGTATATCTGGAAGTCATTCCAGGAAGGTGAGAGGCAGAACTGCACAGGAACAAAAGCCTTATGCAGATTAAGTTCCCCGGTAATTTCTTAAAGCTGCTCTCAGAAGAATAGATGGAAAGTCTCTGGCCATGGGGATAATTCCATAGTCTCTTTGAGGTAATTGACCTTTCCTGGTTATTTTGTGAGATCTCTAAAGACAGTTAGGACAATTGCTTGTCTTCTGGATAGCTTTCTCAGTCAGGTAAGAAAACTCCAGAGAAAGTCCCTGCCTGCCCTTGGGGGAAGAATGAGACAGGGTTAGAGGAAACTTGATTCTGAGGCAGCTTCTAAGGCTTCTCAATGTCAAAGTGCCAGTTTTTGGAAATATCACTTTCTGAACCCCAACATACTCCAGAGAAAGAAACAATAGTGACCAGAAAAGTAGCAAAAATCAGAAATACATCCTAGGCTAAAACATAACCTGATTAAAAGAAATTATAACATTCCAGGGAAATCCAATGTAAAGAGAATCAAAAAAGAGAAAAAAAGAAAAATGAATAAAATATCTACAAAGGAGAAGAAAAACTTTCAAAACATTTTGGCTTAAAGGAAAATCTTACCTATTTATTTAAAAAGTAAAAAATAGGGTTGCCTCAGATTTTCCTTCACAATGCCAAAACTAGAAGACAATTCTCCTGGATGATTTAATCAGAGACTCTAAAATGGTGTTTCATCCTGTGATAAATCCAATCCAGTGCATCTGATGCAATCAATGTCTACTATTCCTATACCTCTCACTTTGAGATACCAAAGTGAAGGAATATTTATGAAATAACTTGTTTCATCAAATAACTTGGACCTGTGGTACACAAAAACTCTAATTTTATATATAACGAAGTTCATTTTTCCCCCATAGGCTTCATTTATGATCTCAGTAGATGAAAATAGACCAGATGTAAGGATCACTCATCTACCTCCCCTTGAAGTTCATCTTTTAAAATTCATCATGGTGTTTCTTCCCTATGATATCTTCTAGTTGTAAAAGATTTTCAATTTAACTGGATAGACAATGTTGAGAATCTTTAATAGCACTCAGAGCAACTAATGTAATTAGAATGAATACATAAACTGACTCAATAAATACATAAACATAGGATAGTGAAATGTCTTCTAAACTCAGTGATTACATTTATTGGTTAATCTTCTTTGGGTTCTGAGCTACTTCCATGTAATAAAAACATCACAAAATTAGCAAATATAATTCTTAGTTGTTCATTTATATATGAAGAACTGAATACAGAATGCTGTCTTGATTTTGATCTCAACTGATTCCCAAAGTTTTTTCTGAGCTTTTCTTCACAATCAACAGCCTGAATATATTGTGACTAAACTGTCCTTAAGTATTTATTATTCCAGCTTACTTTCATAACATCAGCCCAGAATGTGTTCAATTAACTTTTCCCACCTTTCTTATTGTTAAAATTAGAACACCAACTTTCCCACCTCTAACACTACTCTATCTCATTAGCAAAGATATTTGAGCCTTGAGTATGGGAATATCAGGTTTTATGGTGCTTCACTGTATTGACTTTTGCAGATAATTGCATTTTTCCCAATCAAAGCTTAGTGGCATCCCTTGTTAAACAGGTCTTTCAGCACCATTTTTTCAACAGCATGTGCTCACTTCATCCCTCTGTGTCACATTTTGGTAATTCTGTAATATTTCAAACTTTTAAATTATTATTTGTTATGATGATTTGTGATCAGTATTCTTTGATGTCGTTATAGTGATTGTTTTGGAGCACCACAGATGGTACCTGTATAAGACAGATAACTTAATTGATAAATGTTGTGTGTGTTCTGACTTTTCATCAGGTGGCTAGTCCCACATTTATCTCCCCCTCTTCCTCTCTTCAGACCTCCCTATTCCCTGAGACACAATAATATTGAACTTAGAGCAATAAATAACCCTACAATAGCCTCTATGTGTTCAAGTGAAAAAAAGACTCAAATATCTCCCATTCTAAATCAAAAACTAGAAATAATTCAGCTTAGTGAGGAAGGCAGGTCAAAAGTTTGGACAGGCTGAGAGCTAGGTCTTTTGCACTAAACACTTGGCCAATATGTGAATGCAAAAAAAAAATTCTAGAAGAAAATTAAAAATATGACTCTAGTGAACAGATGAATAATAAGAAAGCAAAGCAGCTTTATCACATATAGGAAAGAAGTTTTAGTGGTCTAGATAGATTGTCAAGCCAGCAGTAGCATTCCCTTAAGCCAAAGCCTAATCTAAAGCAATACGCAAGCTCTCTTCAATTTTATGAAGGCTAAGAGAGGTGAGTAAGCTGCAGAAGGAAAGTGTGAAGCTAGCAGAGATTTCATGAGGTTGAAGGAGAGAAACTATCTCCATAACATCAAAACACAAGGTGAAGGAGCAAGTGTTGATGGAGAAGCTGTATCTAGTTATCCAGATCTAGCTAAGAAGACTGATGAAGGTGGCAACACTAAACAGCAGATTTTCAGTGTAGGTGATACAGCTTTATATTGAAAGATGATGCAATGTAGGACTTGTAGCTAGAGAGAAGTCAGTGCTTGACTTGAAGTCTTCAAATGACAGGCTAACTCTCCTTAAGGGCTAATGCAGCTGGTGACTTTAGATTGAAACCAAAGCTCGTTTACCATTTTCAGAATCCTAAAGTCCTTAAGAATTATGCTAAATCTACTCTGCATGTTCTCTATAAATGGAACAACAAAGACTAGATGACAGCTCAAATGTTTGCAGCATGGTTTGCTGAACATTTAAGCTCACCATTTAGACCTACTGTTACAAAAAAATATTCCTTTCAAAATATTATTGCTCATTGACAATGCACCTGGTCACCCAAGAGCACTGATGGAGAAGTACAAAGAGATTAATGTTTTCATGACTGCTAACAAAACATTCTATCGGTAGCCCATGGATCAAAGACTAATTTTGACTTTCAAGTCTTTTTATTTAAGAAATACATTTTGTAAGGCTGTAGCTGCCACAGATAGTTATTTCTCTGACAGATCTGTGCTAAGTAAATTGAAAATCTTCTGGAAAGGATTCACCATTCTAGATGCCATGAAAATATTCAGGATTCAAAATATCAACATTAACAGGAATTTGGAATAAGTTGATTCCAACTTTCATGGATAACTTGGAGGGGTTCAAAACTCAGTGGAGAAAGCAACTGCAGATGTTGTAGAAATAACAAAATAACTAGAAATAGAAGTGGTGCCTGAAGTTGTGACTGAATTGCTGCAATCTCATGATAAAACTTGAACAGATGAGGAGTTGCATATTATAGATAAACAAAGAAAGTAGTTTATTGAGATGAGATCTATTTCTGGTAAAGATAGTGTGAACAATGTTGAAGTGGAAAACAAAGAATTTAGAATATTCATACGGACAGGAGACAGAGAAATAATGGGTAGAAGAGGGCAGTTCCCTAGCAAAGTCCCCACGCTCAAGCCTGGAATCCCCCAGCCCTAAATGAGAACAGGCATTCCTGCTTTCACACCCAAAAGGTTGCCTTTTCGCCCACCCCGTCCCTTATCCTGTACCCATATAAACCCTGAACCCCTGGTTCCAGAAGCAGATGAGCAGAAGAATGGCAGAAAAGCATGGTAGAAAAGGAAAAAAAGAAAAGGAGCGTCTGAATACCGATAGGAGTTTGGCTCAGGATAGTTGAGGAGGAGATTGGCCGCTGGACAGCCACACTCCAGGAGAAGATCATCTTCCCACTCCATCCCCCTTCCTGCTCCCCATCCATCCCACTGAGAGCCACCTCCACCACTCAAACCCCTATATTCCTCCTTCAAGTCTGTGTGTAACCTGATTCTTCCTGGATGCCGGACAAGGACCTGGGTACTGACAGGACACTGAGCTGGTAAACACTTAAGCCATCTGGGAATAGCAAAGCTGAAAGAGCACACTGTAACATATACCCACTTGGACTTTGGGAGTTGAAGACCCCCATCTTTAGACATTAATGCTGGGCAAGAATCCAAAGAGCTTACCCTGGCTTCTGCACCTGCCTGTCTGCATGCTCCCCCTCCTGTAAGGGGTTTGTGGTCACAGGAGCCAACTGGAGAGCCACACCCCTGTTGCACATTGTGTGAAGGGGGCCAGGGAACTCTCCCATTTCAGTATTACAAAAACTTAGTTGATAAAGTTGATAAATCCTGATAGCAGGATTTGAGAGGATTGACTCTAATTTCAAAAGAAGTTCTATGGTGGGAAAAAACAGCATCATATGCTACAAAGAAATCTTTTATTAAAGGAAGAGTCGATCAATGTGTCCAACTTCACTGTTGTCTTATTTTAAGAAATTGCCACAGCCACTTCAACCTTCAGTAACCACCACACTATCAGTCAACAGCCATCTACCTTGAGGCAAGACCACACCAGCAAAAAGCTAATGACTGGCTGAAGGCCAAGATGGCCATTAGCATTTTTTTATCAATAAAGTTTTATTAAATTAAGATATGTACATTTTTTACATAATGCTATTGCACGCTAAATAATAGATTGTATTATACTATAAATATAACTTTTATATGACTAGCTAGCCAAAAAATTTGTGTGACCAACTTTATTGCAATATTAATTTTGTTGTGGTGGTGAGGAACAGAACTTTCACTATCTCTAAGGTATGCCTGTGATTCAGAAGTTTCCATTTAGCTTAGTAGGATTATTTGTGTTACCCTTAAGTTCTTACTTTGTTGAATTTTTATGATTCACTTTTCATGAGTATATTCATTTAAGAAGGTTTTGTTGATCATTATGTCACAAACTTTTTAGGAAATTGTGCTAATTAAGTTAGTCCTGAGCATTTTGAAATAAAATGTCTATCAAATACTACAACCAAGAGAGATGATATAAATTGATCTATGTAGTTTGTAATATGTTTGCTGAATAATATATTGCACATCATATTATAACACATCATAATGTAAGGATAAGAACAGATAAGAAAAGAATATAAATTAACATTTTTAATCCTTATTTTATTCTAGGTGTTATACCTGGCAGGGTAGATACTATTTACTTTCTCCCTGCTAACCAATATACAATATACATCCTAAAATTTTTTATTCTATAGTGTTAAATCAAGTTCAGCCTAAAGCTGCCCCCTTACATATTTTAAGTTTGGCCTAAAGGTTTCTCTGTACATCACAAACTATAACCTAAATGAAGTTATAAACAGACTGTAGCCTACTCTTGTTCCAATAAAGGTAGCCAACTGTTCAAACCGTGTTCAATAAGGCAAACACCAGGCTGTAATCAATCTGTCTGTTTCTGTTCCTCACTTCTGTTTTCTGTACATCATTTTCCCTTTTCTGTCTATAAATCTTTTTCTACCAGAAGGCTGCATGTGAGTCTCTGAGCCTACTCTGGCTCTGGAGGCTACCTGATTTGCAAATCGTTTTTTTGCTCAATTAAACTCCTTTAAACTTAATTCAGCTAAAGGTTTTCTTTTAGCAATAGATAGGGAAACAGTAATGCTTATAGTTCTTATGTGTCTTGCCTAAGGTCAAGATGTTGAACCTGGAATTTAAATTCAGGGGATCTTATATTGTGATTAAATTTATAACTATAAGAAAAAAATTTGTTATACACAAAGTGTTAATGTACATGAAAATACTATCCAACATTTTTGTAAATTTTGTTTTTTCAAACTCCCCCTCTCTCCTAGGTAACATTTGTGTAACACGAAAATTTCAAAGGAAAATTGCTATAAAAAATGCATGGCTCTGATTATTCCCATCAGCAGTTTGCAAGAACTATATTAGTAAATCATCAGGGAAACAGTGTATTGATGGCTATTTATTTAGAATTACTATCATTTTTCATATCAATACTGAAAGATGTGTTTTAATGTACAACAGTGGGTATATGAACTAGCACTAGGTAATCCACCACTCACCCCCCATAAAAAGAAAGAAAAATCCTAGAATTAGAGGGAAAGTGCAATATGTATTAACATGAAGCTGTGAGTATGATCTATATCTTTTAAGAAGCTTTTCTTTTTCAGACTATATGTTTTTCTCTTGTATCTCATTTGGCCCCTTTTATGGACCCATATATTTAAAAGACTTGCAACAATACTGACTAATATGACAGAAAATCATTTACTTAAACTTTGAAGAGAAAATTTGATATACTGACCTTCAAGATCTGCTAACTGATGCTTTTATAAACACCAAATAGTTTATTTCTCATAATTTTATTGAATGGCATCAATGATTTTGGAGACTTTTGGAATTTATAATTGGATTTTTGCTGTCTTGCTCTTAGAATAGACAAAAAAAAAATTTCCCAAAATGTGATGAGTTCACAAAATCCCACCTACAAGTAAAATAAAACACTGTATGTGTGTGGAGGAAAGCAACTGTTTATTTTGACAGCTGCCTTTACCAATTGCCATATTTATTTGCCAGTGTCTTAAGGATAGAAAACTAAAAAAGCACATCATTAAAAATGTATAGAGAATATATCTGTTATGCTTGAGATCAAATAATTAACCAGTAACTTATTACTCAAACTCTATTTAATGCCATTTTTATAGAACATGAGGAAATTTATGCAGTAGGTTTATTGTAATAATAGTGATAATAGTAATAGCTTGGATACTGTAAATTACCTATTTAGGAACCTGTGTGTGTAACTGTTGAGAGGTTATTAAATTTTTTTGTTTATATTAAATTTTTTTTCAGTTTTGGGAGAAAACCCCAACACTGTTTTCCATAATGGCTGTACTAATTTATATTTCCAACAACAGTGTACAAAGTTTCTTTTTACTCTACATCCTCACCAACATTTGTTATCTTCTGTCTTTTTGATAATAGCCATTGTAAACAGGTGTCAGGTGATATCTTATTGTGGTTTTAATTTGCATTTCCCTCATTAGTGATGATGATTAGTGATGGTGAGCATTTTTTACACACCTCTTGGCCATTTGTAGGTGATATCTCATTGTTTTAATTTGCTCACCCAGTGATTAGTGATGTTGATTATTTTTTGTTTATCTGTTGGCCATTTGTATGTTTTCTCTGAAGAAATGTCTATTCAGGTCTTTTCTCCATTTTTAATTGCTAGTTTTTCCTTGCTATTGACCTTTTTGAGTTCCTTATATATTTTGAATATTCTCCCCTTATTAGACATATGATTTGCAGATATTTTCTTCTATTCTATATGTATTCTCTTCACTTTGTTGATTGTTTCCTTTACTGTGCAGAAGCTTTTCATTTTGATGTGATCTCACTTGCACACTTTTTGATCTTTTACCTGTGCTTTTGAGATCATATACAAAAAAATCTTTGCTGAGATCACTATCAAGAAATATTTTCCATATGTTTTCTTCAAGTAGTTTTAAGATGTCAGGTCCTGTAACTCTTTAATCCAATTTGAGTTGTTTTTTGTATATGGTATGAGATAAAATGATTTAAGAATCTCACTTTTGGATATATATTCTACGGAAATAAAATCAGTATGGTAAATAAATATTTGTACCCCCATGTTCATTGCAGTATTATTCACAATAGCCCATATGTGAAATTAGCCTAAGAACAGATGAAGAAAATCTAATATATATACACAACGGATTACTATTTAGCCTCTAAAAAGAAATAAAAACTAAAATTCTGTCATTTGCAACAATGTGGATGAACCTGAAGATGAGCTAAGCAATGACAGAAACACAAATACTGTATGATCTCACTTATACGTGAAAATGCATAAAAGACAAACTCATAGGAGTGAAGAGGAGGAGGATGATTGCCAGAACCTGAGACAGGGGCTGAAGGATAGAGAAATGGTGAAAGAATAAAAAGTTTCACTTAGACAAGATAAGTAAGTTCTGGAGACCTATTGGACAGCATGGTGACTATAGTGACTATAGTCAACAACAATGTACTATATACTTGAACATTTCTAAGAGAGTAGATCTTAATGTTCTCACCTCACACAAAAAAAAATGTGTAAGGTGATGGATAAGTTAATTAGCTTGACTGAATCATTTATTAATGTATAGTTATATGAAAACATCACTTTGAATACTGTAAATATATAAAATTTTAATTTCTCAATTATAACTTAATAAAGCTTGAAAACAATTATTGCTCTTTAAATATAGAATGCAATTCAAAACCAAATTCAATCTAAATTATCACTCTATAGGTATTAATATACACATGCGTGTATTTATGTGTGAGTGTATATAAACTATGAGTCTAGTTTTAACTACAAAATCTAGATCTTTAGAGAAATGTTTGACATTATTTAGTCACACTCCCAATTGAAACCCCAAAAATGCATCCTTTTTTTTCTCTCTTTCACAGATGATTAAACTGAGATCACATAATTATTTGCCTAAGTTTATTTTATAACTAGTGAGTTACAGGGATCTTGTTGTTCAGTATCCAACCTTAGTGTTGTTTCTCTAACATGAAATAAGTTAGAGGCAAATGTAAAAGACAGTGAAAAGTTAAAATGCAAAGTATATAAATAGCTAAATTAGGAGCATTGTTATGTTTTTTATCGTTGTAGCTAGAGTTCATATTATGTAGAAGTAGTTTATGTGTCTCTTTAAATAGTCAATAATTGGGGTTCTAAATATTTTCTTATTGACATAAAGGTGAGCAAATTTTAGTTCTAATTTTGTGTAGAATGACATATTTATTTTTATTTCTTTTTTTCTTAGGCTATTAGTCTCTTCTCTCCCCCTCTTCTATTCCTTTCTACACACATGTATAACTAACACATAAGCACACAAGGTTTACATAAACCAGCATCTTTATCTTTGTGGTTTATTTAAATATGGAATAAATATTTGTAGATGTTAAATGTAAAACTTCTAAAAACTTCCTATGTCTGTTATTTAACAATTAGGATATGACCTTAAAGTATTTAAACACCCTATGATCTCAAATATTCAACCCCTATTTTAAAAATTAAAAAATGCACAGCTTCATTTACTTGACAAAAGTTTGCCTTTTTAAATACACTTATTTGAAATTTAATTTATTTATAAATCAATACACAGATTTTAAAGCCACAGTTTGATGAATTTCACAAATACATATATGCATGGAACCAGCACCTCAGTGATGCTATTATCTCAAAACATTCCATCTTATTCCTTTGCAAACAAACCCCTGACCCTCACCCTCTACCTCTAGACAACAACTGATTTGCTTTCTTTCACCACTGAATTGTTTTGCATTTTCTAGAATTTAGTATAAATGAAATCATACAGTATTTAGTATTTTGTGTCTTGATTTCTTTTGTTTAACATAATGTTTCTGAGATTCATCTAGTTAGTGTATTGGTAGTTTGTCCCTAATATTAATAATAAGTATTCTAGTGTATGGATGCAAAACAATGCATTTGAATAGTCATTTGTTAATGAGTAGTTGCAGTATTTACCATTTGGAACTTTTATGAATAAAGTTACTGTAAACCTTCACGTCAGGTATTTTTTAGACACATGTTTTTAATTATCTCAGGTAAATACATAGTGAATAACTTAAAAATTGCTGGATCATATTAACTGTATGATAAGTGTATATTTAACATTTTAAGAAACTAAAAGTTTTCCAAAGTGTTTGACCACTTTAATTCCCATTGGCAGTCAAGGAGAGTTCTACTGGTTTCATATTCTTCCCAACATATGAGATTGCCAGCCTTTTACATTTAGCTGTTCTAGTTGATGTGTGGTGGTAACTCATTTTGATTTTAATTTTTCTTTCCCTGAAAATGTTTTTTTCTTTTTTGAGATGGAGTTTTACTCTTGTTGCCCAGGCTGAAATGCAATGGCTTGATCTCAGCTCACTGCAACCTCTGTCTCCCAGGTTAAAGTGATTCTCTTGTGCTCAGCCTCCCAAGTGGCTGGGATTACAGGCATGCACCACCATGCCCAGGTAATTTTGTATGTTTAGCAGAGATGGGGTTTCACTATGTTGGTCAGGCTGGTCTTGAACTCCTGACCTCAGGTGATCCACCAACCTCGGCCTCCCAAAGTGCTGGTATTACAGTCATGAGCCACGTGCATGGCCTTTCCCTGAAGATTAATGATGGTAAGCTTTTTAAATGTTTTTATTGACTATTTGTATTGTTTGTTTGAGTTGGGGGTGAAGTATCTATTTTTTGGGGTCCATTTTTAAGCTAGGTTTTTCCCAAAGGGGCCTCTATGTATTTTGGTTACAACACTTGTTACATATATTTATTTTCAGTATTTTTTCCCAGTATATAGCTTGTCTTTTATTTTCTTAGTAGCATCTTTAACAGAACATAATTTTAACATATTTTTAATAAAATCTCATTTGTTAGTTGTCTATTACTATTTAACAACCAACTTAACCAACAGCATTTATTGTCTTACATAGTTCTGAGGATCGCGAATCTGGGAGTAGCTAGGTGGATGGTTCTGGGCTCAAGATCTCCTATGAGGCTGCATTCAAGCTGTAGGTTTGACTGGAGCTGGAGAATCTGCTTCCAAGCTCACTCACATGGCTTTTGAATGGTCTGCAGTTCCTGCTTACATCGGCTTCTCCATAAGGCTGTTTATCACAAGTCAGCTCAATTTCCTGAGAGTGTTATTCAAGAGAGGAAAGGCCAAGATGGAAACTATAGTGTCTGATAAAACTTAACCTCAGAAAATGGCATACTATCACTTCTGCCATTGTCTATTGATTACACATAACAACACTAGTACTGGGTGGGAGGGACTACTACATCGGGGAGTGAAGACCAGGAAGTAGCGGGGGATATCCAGGTTTATCTTGAAGATTGTATACCACATGTACTTATTAATATTTCTTTCATCTTATTGCTTTTTGTGAACTATCTATGCAAATTTCAACTGCTTTTACATCATAAGGTGTTTTTTAATATGTGTCCTTACATGCATTTTAAGTTTTTGCATTTCAGTTCTAGACAATCACCCATTTCAGATTAATTTTTGTGTGATGTTACATAAGCACTGAGGCATCATTTGTTCCATATTAAAGTCCAGTGGTTCCAGTGAAACATTATAATTTCCCCATCTGAATTATATTAGAAAACATTTAAAACATTAATTGCTCAAATTTCCATTTTCAGTAAACTGCGTAACATTCCACCATTTCTCACTCACCTATGGATAACAACCATTAAATGTGGAGAAAACTAAATGACCAGTAGACACTGGTGTGTAAAGCAAAACGGGAAACTTCTGAAAGGAGTTAAAATATGAAAGTTGCAGAGTAAGTTACTTCTTTAATAGCCATTAGCAAGAGGGTAGATTAAACTTAGTTCCATGTTAGGTGGTTAAAATTTTGATAAAAACATGAAGTCTATCTGGCATTAAGAAAAAATCAGAGTAACTGTGGGGCAAATACAGCCACCTGGAAAGTTAAGGCAAAATGGCAGAGCCTGAGAGCACATGCCAGAGCTGCATAGGTAAACTCTGAAGAACATTTTGGTTGACTCTAAACCATGCATGAATAGAATATGATTAGCTAAAGTAAAATAAAAATAAAAATAAGACAAAATCAATGTACAGGTCTGAGTTGCCACCAAAGAGCAGAGTTTAAAGTTTTAGTGCAACCAAGTTAACAGCTGACTGACACTAAAGTATAAGCACTCTTTGGAAAACTCCCAATGTCTTCAAAGAAATATTAACGTTGTCCAAAGTACAGTGGAAAATTAATTAAAGGGCTATGAACCAAGAAATGTGCTCTGTTCTCAATAGAAGAGACAATGAATCCAACCCAAATCTGTGATCGCAGATAAGAATTTGCAGATAAGAATTTTAATCCAGATATTGTAACAATGCTTAGTGAAGTTTTAAAGTGTGTTCTATTTCATTTCATAATAAATGAAAATATTTAAAATATTAGCAGAAAAAATATGAAATGGAAATTCTTCAAGTAAAGAACTATGATATCTGAAATTTTAAGAAAAGATACATATTCTAAGTAATATAATATAATTAAGAGAATAAAAAAAAAAAACAACGAACCTGAAGATAGATCAATACAAACCAACTAATCAAGAACACAGAGAGAAAAATTTTGAAAAATATTACCCAAACCTAAAGAATTCAAGAGAGCATAACACAAAGTGTGACATATGTTTAAGAGGAGTAGTGGAAGGTGGAGAGAGAAAAAATGGGTAGAAAATATATTTCAGTATATAAAAGCCAAAATTTTTCCTTAGTTAGAAAAAGATATAAATGTATTAGTTTAAGCAGCTCAGTAAATCTGAGCAGGATGCATACAAAGAAAACCATTATAGGTACAGAATAATCAAAGCAACAAAAAGGAAAGATAAAGGAAAAATATTAAAGTCAGACAAAAATGGCAGATTACATACTGGGAATAAGCTCTTGAATGACTGCTGACATCTGCAAATATGAAGACTAGGAAACTCTAAAATACCAGAAAAAAGTTAACTAATTATTCTACATCCTGTGAACATATCCTTCAAAAATAAAGGCAAAATAAAGACATTTTCAGACAAAATAAAGCTAATAGAATTTACTACCAGAAAACCTGCATTAAAATAAAGTTCCCAAATACTAAATGAAGTTTCCCAAACTGAAGAGTAATGATGACAAAAGTAACTTGGATTTCTGAAAATGGTAAAGAATATCAAAATGTTGTAGCATCCTTGCCAGTGCACCACAATGTTTCAGTTTTGTTGTTTAAAGTAAGACCTGGAGTTCTTTGTCTCACAATCAAGAAAATTAAAGAGCCATGAGCACAAGGGCGAGGTTGGAGTGAAAGTTCAATAAGGGAAAGTTGAAAGTTCTCCACAAAGGAGAAGAGCCCCGAAAGAGGGTTGTTGTTCTACAGTTGAATACATGGGCTTTTATAAACAGTCTAGTAGGGTGAGATATTTCGTTTACATAAGGTGCAAAAAACTGGTTAGGACTAGCTGTTCATTTGCATAAAATGCAAATTCCATGTCCTTTTAGCATGCATGTGAACTCTTAGCCCAAGTTACTTTATGTTATTTAATTTCCCTTTCTGGACGTGTGTAAGGAGGTGGAATTCTTCATTGCAAACGTGCTAGGTTCTGTGTTACTCCTCTTAGGCATGTTTCAAGCAAGTCCCCCACCTCCCTTCTCTGTGCAAACTGCCTTATCTGTGTATGTCCAAAAAAAAAAAAAAAAAAGGAAAGGAATGTGCTTACTGAATCCTACTATGTATACATGACCCTTGTTAGTTACACAGAAGGCATCTTTATGGTGGACCTGGCCTCCTTATCTATCCTTGCCTCCTGATCTTTTCAGGCTGTTCCTTTGTTACAAAAAAACAAAATAAGACAAAACAAAAAACAAAACAAAAAAGGAATTCTACCAAGGACTTATCCTAGCTATCTGCCTAACTGGTTCCTTTCTTTTCCCTCAAAAGTAATGATTATAGGGTAAATTAACCAGGAAGACATAGCAACTGCAAATGTTTGTATAGACACATTTACATGAACCAAAATTTGAGAGAATTAAAGTAAGAAATAAACAATTCCATAATCATAGTTGTAAGTATCCAAACCCATCTCTAAGGAATTAATAAAACAGATATATTTTCAAAGTTGATAAATTATCTGAAAACACTATCAAGGCATTGACTTAACTGTTATATATATAAGACTAGGTACCATAACTGCAGCATGAAAACATAGGACATTAACCAAGACAGACCATATGCTAATCCATAAAAAGTCCCAACACATTTCAAAGGATTGAAAGCATTTCTGGAAAGTATATATGTAAAAAAAGAAAAATCCCAAGGGAACTTAAAGATATTTCAAACTGAATGAAAATAAAAATATATTCAAATACGTGGGATATCTGGTTATTATCCAAACACTTAGAAAGTCCAATCGGCCAGGTGCAGTGGCTCACGCCTGTAATCTCAGCACTTTGGGAGGCCAAGGCAGGTGGATCACGAGGTCAGGAGATCGAGACCATCCTGGCTAACACAATGAAACCCCATCTCTACTAAAAATACAAAAAAAAAAAAAAAAAAAATTAGCCAGGCGTGGTGGCGGGTGCCCGTAGTCCCAGCTACTCGGGAGGCTGAGGCAGGAGAATGGTGTGAACCCAGGAGGCAGAGCTTGCAGTGAGCCCAGATCGTGCCACTGCACTCCAGTGTGGGCGACAGAGTGAGACTCCGTCTCAAAAAAAAAAAAAAAAAAGTCTAAATCAGACAGGCGTTAATAGCCCACACGTCAAAGAAGAAATCAAATGACAATATAAAATATTTTGAACTGAGGGAAAACTAAAACACAACAAATTCAATATTAAAAGCAGCAAATGCCACTAAAGCAGTACTTAGTATTTTATGACACTAAATACCTATTTTAGAAAAAGAGAAAGATCTCAAAATAAATGACTTCAACTTCCACTTTAAGAAAATGATCAAAGTCATGGTTTTTAGAACAAATTAAATAAAGACCAGACTGAAAATAAATGAAATATAAAATAAAAACAATAGAGACAATCAATGAAATCAAAGCATAGTTCTTTGAGAAGATGAATAAAGTTGATCAAATCCTGACCAGGATGATCAAGAAAATAAACAAGATACAAATTAACAGCATCTGACATGAAAGCAGTTATATCACTCTAGATTCCACAGGTTTGAAAATGATGCTAAGGGGATATTATGAACAATACCAGCCAGTAAATTTGACAACTTGGATAAAATGTACAAATTTAAGACACAATGCACCATAGACATTATAGAAAAATCTGAATTTGCACTATATATATATGATTGAATTTGTAGTTAAAAATAAGCCCCCAAAATGCTGACCTACCTTGCTGAACTTTAGAATTTTACTAAATATTTAAGAAAGAATTAGGAGCAATTCTACACAAATTCTTCCAGGGAATTGAAGAGAAGGGAATACTTGTCAATTCATGTTATCAGGTCAAAACTTTATTTTATGGAAAGCACTCAAATAAATTAAAAGAGAAGAAAACCACAGACCAATATCTTTTATGACCATAGATGCTAAAATTATATACAAAAGTTTAGCGAATAGACTCCAACAATATGACAGATAATAAATTATTGCCAAGTAGATTTTGCCCTAGGACTGCAAGTTTGGCTTAATGTTCAAAAGTCAATCAATGTAATTCATCATATTCATAAGCTAAATTTCTTTAAAAATTATCATCTTAATAGAAAAAATATGACAAAATTCAAGACACATTCATAATAAAAACTTTCAAAGTAGAAATAAAGATACTTTCTCAACCTGATAGGGCATTTATGAACTACTTATAACTAGCATCATACTTAATAGTAAACGACTGAATGCTTTTCCCGAAAGATTAGAAACAAGAGGAATTTCTACTTTTAACACTCTCATTCAACATTGTACCAGATACTCTAGTCAGTGAAATAAGGGTAAGAAAATGAATAAAGGTCTTTAGATTGGAAAGAAAGTAGTAAAACTGTCTTAATTTTCAGATGACATGATTGTCTGTATATCTGATATAGTCTACAAAGAAAGGTAAGGTTACAGAACACAAAATAAGTACAAGATTATTATAAAAAGCAATTACATTTCTATATATAGGCAACAAATAATTGAAAATTTAAATTGAAAAATATAATGTTATATTGACATTTACATATATACATGTATATACATGTGTATATACATGTATATATGTTTATATTAGATAAAAATATTAAATACTTAGAAATCTGACATAGCAAGCAAAGAAATCTTCACTATCAACTACTAAACATTGATGAGGGAAATTAAGGAAAACCTCCAAAATAAAGACATATACTTTTTCACAAGTCAAAAAATATATTGTTAAGATATAAATTAGCCACCTGATATGGTTTGGCTCTGTGACCCCACCCAAATCTCATCTTCTAGTTCCCATAATGTCCATGTGTTGTGGGAGGGACCCAGTGGTAGATGACTGAATCATGGAGGTGGGTCTTTCCCATGCCGTTCTTGTGATAGTGAATGGGTTTCATGAGATCTGATGGTGTTAAAAATGGGAGTTTCTCTGCACAGGCTCTCTCTTTTCCTGCCACCGTCCATGAAGGATGTGACTTGATCCTCCTTGCCTTCCACCATAATTGTGAGTCCAGTTAAACCTCTTTCTCTCATAAATTGATTAGTCTCAGGTATGTCTTTATCAGCAGCATGAAAACAGACTAACACAGGCAATTGGTACTGGGAGAGTGGGGTGCTGCTGAAAAGATACCCAAAAATGTGGAAGTGACTTTGGAACTGGGTAACAGGTGGAGGTTGGAACAGTTTGGAGACTTCAGAAGAAGACAGGAAAATGTAGGAAAATTTGGAGCTTCCTAGAGACTTGTTGAATGGCTTTGCCCAAAATGCTGATAGTGATATGAACAATAAAGGCCAGGTTGAGGTGGCCTTAGATGGAAATGAGGAATTTGTTGGAAGCTGGAGCAAAGGTGACTTTGTTACATTTTACAAAAAGAATGGCAGCATTTTGCCCTTGACCTAGACATTTGTGAAACTGAACTTGAGAGAGATGATTCAGGGTATCTGGCAGAAGAAACTTCTAAGCAGAAAAGCATTTGAGAGATGACTTGGGTGCTGTAAATACATTGTTTTTTAAAAGAAACCAAGCATAAAAGTTTGAAAAATTTGCAGCCTGACAATGCAATAGAAAAGAAAATCCCATTCAAGCTGGCTGCAGAAATGTGCCTAAGTAACAAGGAGCCAAATGTTAATCCCCAAGACAATGGAGAAAATGTCTCCAGGGCATGGCAGAAGTCTTCATGGCAGCCCCTCCCATAATAGACCTGGAGGCCTAGGAAGTAAAAATGGTTTCCTGGGCCAGGTCCAGGATCCCTGTGCTGTGTGCAGTCTAGGGACTTGGTGCCCTGCATCCCAGACCCTCCAGTCATGCCTAAAAGGGGCCAAGGTAGAGCTCCTGCCATGGCTTCAGAGGGTCCAAGCTTTCCCATGGTGTTGAGCCATGGGATGGCTCAACATCAAGATTTCAGAGAATGTATAAAAATTACTAGATATCCAGACAGAAGTTTGCTGCAGGGTTAGGCTCTCATAGAGAACCTCTGCTAGGGCAGCGAAGAAGGGAAATGTGTGGTTGGAGCCCCCCAACAGACTCTCCACTGGGGCACCATGTAGTGGAGCTGTGAGAAGAGGGTCATTGTCCTCCAGACCTCAGAATGGTAGATCCACCAACAGCTTGCACCATCTGCCTTAAAAAGTTACAGACACTCAATGTCAGCCCATGAAAGCAGCCAGGAGGGAGACTGTACCTGCAAAGCCACAGGGGAAGAACTGCCCAAGACCATGAGAACCTACCTCTTTTATCAGCATGACCTGTATATGAGACATGGAGTCAAAGGAGACCATTTTGCAGCTTTAAGATTTGACTGCCCTGCTGGATTTTGGACTTGCATGGGCCCTGTGAACCCTTTGTTTTGGCCAGTTTCTCCCATTTGAAATGACTATTTACCCAATGCCTGTACCCACATTTTATCTAGGAAGTAACTAACTTGCTTTTGCTTTTACAGGCTCATAGGTGGAAGAGACTTGCCTTGTCTCAAATGAGACTTTGGACTATGGACTTTTGAGTTAATACTGAAATGAGTTGAGACTTTGGGGGACTGTTGGGAAGGCATGGTTGTTTTTAAATATTAATATATGAGATTTGAGAGGGGCCAGGGGTGGAATGATATGGTTTGGCTCTGTGTCCCCACCTAAATCTCATCTTGTAGCTCCCATAATCCTCCCATGTTGTGGGAGGGACCCAGTGCAAGATGATTGAATCATGAGAATGGGTCTTTCCCATGCTGTTCTTGTGATCATGAATGGGTCTCACAAGATCTGATGGTGTTAAAAATGGGAGTTTCTCTGCACAAGCTCTTTGCCTGCTGCCATTCATAAAGGATGTGACTTGCTTCTCCTTGCCTTCTGCCATGATTGTGAGGCCTACCCAGCCATGTGGAACTGTGAGTCCAATTAAACCTCTTTCTTTTGTAAATTGACTAGTCTCAGGTATATCTTTATCAGGAGTGTGAAAAAGGTCTAATACACCTATAAATTGATCTACAAATTAAATGCCATTTCTATAAAGATCTTAAAAGAATATTTAGGAAAACTGATGAATTGTTTCTAAAATTCATATGGAAATGCGAAGAATCCAAAGTAGCTAAACCGACATTCAAAATACTAATAAAGTTGAAGGCATAAAATTACCTGTTTTTAAGACTTATTGTGAAACTAAAGAAATCAAGATGGTACAGTATTGGCATCAAGATAAACAAATAGTTCTATAAAACAGAATAGAGAGTGCTGGAGTAGAAGGAAGGAATTGATGATAAAAGCAGAATGGTTGAACACAAATTTCAACAATCAAAAATAGACAAATAATAAACAAAATTAATAAAGCCAAATGATGATTCTTTAGAAATAAGGGTAACACTTATAGTCTCCTAGCTAGACTGATAAATAATAAGTAAAACATAATGAAACAACTAGAAACAGAAAACATGGAAATTACCAACACTTGGAACAAAGGAGGAAATTTTACTACCTATTCTACCTACATTACAAAGATTACAAGAAAAATTTTAAACAATGTTACACTAGCAAATTGACAGCTTAGAGGAAATTTACATTTCTACTAGAAAGCATAATATAATTTTGTTTAGAATAGTATTAAATCTAGGAATCATTTTGGGGGAAACGTGTATTTTAATAATATTAAGTTTTTTGATTCAGGAGCATGCTGTATCTTTCTAATTACTTAGGTATTTCTTTTTCTCATTAATATTTTTTCATTTTTAATGTACTGATCTTTTACATATTTATATATTTTTAATCATCTATATCATTTCGTATTTTTGGTTTTATAAATGGCATTTGCATTATGCTGTGTCCAGTCAATAGAAAGAAAGCACACAGTAATTTAAACAGAAGTTTAATACAAAGATCATTAAAATCTGATGAAAGGGTAACTCAGATATAAGCGTAGAGTAGGACTAAAAGAGATTCCCTGGGAAAAGATAAACTTGGTAGGAAAGCTTTCTCACCAAGATTGGGGTTCAAACTAAAAAGTAAGGTATACTTGCAACCCACTAGAAAAGAGAAAAGTTTGCTAGTTTTCCTGGGCCATAGTTGGTTCAGTCACCAAGTAAGCAGGCAGCAAATCTTTGGGATGCAAGTAAGTTGCTGCCAATAGCCAAGAGTCCTAATATGCTAAGAAAGTGGGATGTCTAGATCATGTGACATTAATGTCAGGAAAGCCTTACAGTCATTAGTCAATAATGACTGTAGAATAAATAAACTGTAATAATAAATTTAGTTTTTCATAGATTCCATAAATACCTGTAGAGAATATGATATGTCATAGACACTAATCTAGATTTGGGCTATTACAGAATTGAATAAAATGCAAAAATAACTACTCTTTTTGGAGTTTAGATTCTTGTAGTGAAAATAGGCCAAACACAAATAAGTAAAGGCAGTCCATCAGATGGTGGTAATGCTATGTGAGATGGAAGGTCAAAAGAGATGATGTTGCCATTTCAAATAGACTAGTTTAATAAAATGCCACTAAAATGTAGACATTTTAATGTAGAACCGAACATGGGAAAAAAGCAAGCCATTCATGTGTCTGAGGAAAGATACCTCCAGGCTGAATAAATAAGAAATGCATATGTCAGAGCCTAAACAGCATGTTCAAGAATTAGTAGCAAGACCAGTGTTGCTAGAGCATAGTCAGCAAGGGAATAGGTGGGAGATCAGATCAGTTAATTGGCAAGACACCAAGTTATTAGTGTCACAGTGTAAAAAACACTTTCTGACCCCAGAAATTTTCTCACAGAAGTTTTGGTTTATTCTACAACCAATATGCTTCTATCTATGTTTGAATGCTTTTTAATTTCACTATTAATTTCTAAATAAATATCAATCTTGATATAAACTTTATTTTTGAAACAACTTGAATTTTGGAGATTTTGAAAATTTTGCTTGTATGATTTTTCCCATTTCACATCATGCATTAAAGCAAAGGGTGTTAATATTTAAATATAAAAATTAAGAACAATTAAATTACCAGTGTCAAATACAAGGGAAAAGCAGAATACATAATGAAAGCAATATAGGACTATACTGGGAAAAAAAAACACTGATGACATGGGGGAGAGAAAGTAAAAGTAAAAGACCAATAATTTGGAAATTCTACAAAAGTGATACAGGAAATTTATGTTAAATGTATAAGGATTTCTTAGAAATGAATAGGGTAAAAATGAAGTGCTTAATGGAAAAATAGGTAAACATGAAAATAAATTTAACAAAATGAAATATAGCTATAAAAATCAAGCTTTACCCTAATAATCAAATAACAGAAAGATACCATTTAACACATCAGGTGACCAAAGACTGGCATGAGTCATACAATTATATTATGATCAGGGTTCAAGGATATGGTTCACTGACCATCCTGAATATCTGTTTTCTAAAATTTAATTTTAACTTTTTATTTGTTTTTAATCTTTTAGCAATGAGAACATATTAAATGTGTAAATAAAAAATAATTATTACATTTATGAATATGTTAAGGATTATAAACACAAATAGGAGAGACCATAATACTCAAACAGGCACAAAATTTTTGTGCCAATAATTTATCAATACATACCAAATCCTTAACAATTTTTTAAATATCTTTTAGCCTGACAATCACATATATAGAAATGTTTTGCAAATTTTAGCTATTTTCAATATAGCATAGTTTATAATTTTTAAAAATTGAATAATTTATCAAAAATGATTAATGAATTTAATTACAATTAATGAATTCTGTTATATCCATATAATAGATTACTACATATATATCTTATACATGCATAGTTATTGATGAAAATTTTTTTCATATAATGTTTAAATAAAAATCATGCTATATACCTAGATATAAAAGGTTATTTTATTTTTAAAAATTATATCTATGGGGAGAATTCTGTAGATTGAAAACCCTGAAACCTTTTCATTTGCCCAACCTTGATCACAACACTCAGTAAAATAATATAATACTTTCTTTCATATGATGGTTTCCTTGTATATCTATTTTTTGTCTACATATGTATCTTTAGACATGTTTAGTATTACGTATTTTCTTAAAATTTGGTATATCTTAGATCTCTTAATTATTCAGGTTCAAATGCCATCTTTTGCTTGCCAGGTTTCAAATTGAAAAACACAATGCATTTAAATTGCAAATTTCCTCCATCTGGATTTTGCTAATTTTATGCTAATGATTGTTTCCACTGTCCGCTATATTTTCTCCAAGTTGGAAGAAATCAGACTTAGGTGAGATATTTTTGGTAAGATCACACGTGATTTTTATTTTTCTACCTTGTCTTTTTTTATGTATTAGTCGTTAGTAATGCTTAACGCCTAGATCCATTAATTTATTGAGAATTGAATCCGATCATTTCTGTTACAATTATTAGCTGGGATACATTGTAAAGTTGTCATTTTTCCTCACCTATTGGATATCAGCATATGTACTATTTATTATATTCAAGTGTTAATTAATACTCATTTTGTTTCATTATTATGTAACACTAAAATATTAATAAAGTGAACATTTGGGGAAAAAACAGAATAAGTTATTGGTCCTTCCCTTTATTTTACATATTTCTAGATAATTTGTTCCATCTCATCTCCTGAAAGTAACTAATTAGGTTTTAAAGTATGATTAGGAACTCATGCATTTAAACATATTTGATAGGTTTCCATTTGTGAATATAAATTTAACCCAGTTTGGAGTTCAGATTGTCCTTTTTTCTATTAAGTTGTCTGTCTTTGGCTAGTAGCACATCTTCAAGTTGGATCCTGTCTCCTTTTGATGTGATAGTAACAGACAAGATACCCCAGGCTTGTTTAGGTTATTTTTAGCCTCAGACCTGGAATCAGCCATTTTTTCAAGAGGCCCTCACTTTCTTTAGTGGAAAAATGTATTGAAAGACTACAGTCTGGGTGCTAGGAATGCTCATTTTTATCCATTTTTTCCCCTTTATTATGTTGTTGATGGAGCTTGAAAGAAAAAGAGAATAATTAATTCATCAATAGATGGATAAAATGACTAATGAATTCATCCTGATTTCCAGTTCAAATTCAGGACTTCAGGACTACTCAACCTTTTCTACTTTATATCTTTACTTTTTGCCTTTTGCATTAGAATACTGGTTTGGTGATAAGATTTCAGTATTCAATTATTTCTCATTTGCCTTATTCTAAGCCATATCCACAATAGTTTTGGAATAACAATGCAAATATTTCCAAAACTAAAATAATGATTAGGTATACTTAATTCTTTCGCATGTGTTCTTTTTTATTCTCAGCTATATCTAATTTTACTCTACCTACTTTGTCCTAGTGTATAGACTTCATACTCTATAATATCTTCTCATTTAGTCTTATTTCTATATAGTTAATGATATACCCAAGGCTTATTTTCATATGCTGATTTTTATATAAAATTAGATTTCTTGACTTTGAAAAGCCAGTTTGTACCAGAATAGCTTTCCTTACTTTACAGAGGTCTCATATTTTTTCCAGTTAGTATTTAAAAATATAAGATTATTCTGTTTCAAATTCCCTGCCTCACTTTTTTTTTTTTTTTTTTTCAGGATTTAGATTTCAACACTTTAATTTCTTTTGAATATAAGTCACGTTTTGCAAGCTAGGAAACATAATCAACCTAAGGCAATCTAGTCTTGTAAGGATCCAAGCTGAGTCTTGCAGTCGTTAGCAGAATGACATCATAATAGAAGATGCTAGGAATAGGTTTATAGACTCTAAATAATAACAACTTATCTCTATTTTTCATTAGGAAATGGCCAAAAGTCTAGTCCTTAAAGGCATGATATAGAGAACATCTTGATCTGCATCAAGGACACAATAACCCAAATTGTATGTTGTCCAACCTTTTGGTGAGCCAGACAGATCAAAGCTGGCCAAGGATTGGTAAATAGTGAATGTTTACATTTTGAAACCTTGCTCTGTGATTTTAAAAAGTCCTGATTGAACTAATTTGCATTCCTACCAACAGTGTGAAAGTGTTCCTATTTCTCTGCAACCTTGCCAGCATCTGTTGTTTCTTGACCTTTTAATAAATGCCATTCTGACTGGTGGGAGAAGATGGTGTGGGGATTCCTCAAACATCTGGAACTAGAAATACCATTTGACCCAGCAATCCCATTACTGGGTGTATACCCTCCCCAAATATAAACCATTCTATTACAAAGATACGTGCATACATATGTTCATTACAGCACTATTCACAACAGCAAAGACATGGAATCAACCCAAATGCCCATCCATGATAGACTTAATAAAGAAAACATGGCACATATACACCATGGAATACTATGCAACCATTAAAAGGAATGAGATTATGTTTTTTGCAGGTACATGGATGGAGCTGGAAACCATTATCCTCAGCAAACTAACACAGGAACAGAAAGCCAAACACCGCATTTTCTCACTTGTAAGTGGGAGCTGAACAATGAAGACACATGGACACAGTGAGGGGAGCAATGCACACTGTTGGGGGGTTTTGTCGGGGAAGGGAGAGCATTAGGAAAAATAGCTAATGCATGCTGGGCTTAATATCTAGGTTATGGTTTGGTAAGTGCAGCAAATCACTATGACAGAAGTTTACCTAGGTGACAAGCCTGCACATACTGAACATGTACCCCGGAACTTTAAAAAATATTAAAAAAAAAAAAAGTCCCAGTTGTTGTCAATAAGAAAGTGACTAAAAAATATTACAGATGGACTCACACTAATATTTGATTTTACCAAGAGTTTTCACTACAGCATGAAGGTAAAGTTAAGTGTAGGGGATTAGTTACTTAGATATTTTAAAAATAAATTACTTAGTAATAAGAAATTAGATACACTGCATTCTTCCACTTGCTGCAAGAACAAATTCACAGTGGAGACTATTTAAAAGAAATGCTCGACTCTAAAGAGGGTGGGGGTGGCAACACTTTCCACTAAAGAATAAACTCCCATTTTCTCAGGCAATTAACGTTGCTATTCTTCCATGATACATATTCATGTGGAAAAATGTGTCAGGAGCTTTTGCCAGAACCAGGAGATGAAAAGCAGAGCTTGTCCTAATTAGCTAATTATAATCTTAGTTAACATCTTTGAAATGGACCCATAAAATCTGGCAATTATTTTGTTAAAACATCTGCAAACTGCACAATTCCTTAGCCCTTAGCCACAGTTTCTGCTCAATATCTTAAAGCTGGGCATAGTCCCACTGTGACTTCTCTTCAAGTCTGAGATGGGTGCTTGTCATCAAAATCTGAAATGGCAGCACGGAAGTAATCCCAGCAGCCTTTGGATGCATGGTAGGTAATGCACAGGTGGTAAAATCCCGGCAGGAACACTGGAATGCCAATGACAGGATGGGATGGCATCATAACATGATGATACAACTAGAGACAGAGCTTGTTCACCAGTGGCAGCAGAGATGCCTGAGATCATATGGCATAGCCCACCTAACTGCTACTCCTCCTGTCCCTGCAGGCCCCTCCATCACTTTTATGTAGACTTTTTTTTTCTTCATTTTTATTGCCTTTGTTAAGTTTTAATTCAATTCTCAGTAGTTTATTTTGTTTCCCCCTGCTCAGTGTGGAGCTCTTCTCTCAGTTTCAGTAATTCATAGAGACTAAATTTCTCTGACCCCTTCACACCTTCCTAATAGACAATTGTATTGCCTGTCTATGAAGTAGGCAAAACTCCTCCCAGTTTTTGCTGCTGTTTTCAAATTGGCCCCTGGTGAATCTTATGTTCTCAGATCTTAAGATGTCTGGTTGTTTCTCTAGGCTTCCACGTGTACAAAGGCTGAGATAACTCAGGGCTTCTAGCTGCCATGTTTTCTCCCCACCCACTTGCATTTTGGGTTTGTCGGGATATCTTGCAACCTAATTATATTGTAAATTTCGTTCGTGGGTTTCATTTTACTATTTCATTGCTCTATTTTTATAATGATATTTGAGATTAAATATAATGTTACTGCCATCATTTTCCCAGAATCCCCTGTTTTTATATTGAAGCCAGTGTTTTTTATGATGGAAGTTTGTTTCACTAAATAAAAACAACCTTCTTCTCCGGTGTTCCTATTTCAAGCTATTAGAAGTACTACAACAGCATCCTGTATATAAAGTAGAACACATTTTGGCAGAATCTATGCCAACCTATAAAATGAAAGGAAAAGCAAAAACCAGAGCCAGAAACAGTACAGCAGGTATTTTAATACCAAGCAAGTATCTATTGGCTCTTACCACAAAAATCTGCACTGTAGACAAACTGCAATAAACCAAACTGACAGTTACTCAGTACCAGTCAGTTTAACTTCACCTAAACGGCTAAAGCTTATGATTTCTCTTAAGCAAGAAAAGTAGTTAAAACAGTCAAGTCATTTTTGTTTAATGCAGTTTTGTATAAATTATTTAAAAAATGACTGAATGTTAGCTGAGAAATCAGTCTGAAATTGTGCCTGTCTTCTACCTCCTTTCAAGTCACTGCTGGTATCAGAGCTTTGCCTTTAGAAATATAAACATGTGGTATACTTTGCATGAATTTATTTAATGTTTATAAAAACATATTATATGGTATGGTTATATTTATTTAGTACTGGCTATTGCATAAGACTAAATCGTATACAGATTTGTAGAAACTACAATTTTATGGCAAAAGTTAGATGGATCAGATGTACTAGAAGTCAGCTCATTCGTAAATAACTGGAAAAGAGTGTTTTCTTAATCCTTTAGTTTGAAAATTTCAACTTTTAAGCCAATTTTTAAAAACTTGTGGAGTAAAAAACTGTTTCTTTGGGGGAATTTGTTAAGCTTTCTAGGAAATTCTGTTTAGAATAATTAAGAGTTTTATCATTTTTATCCATGGCTAAAAATGCATTATTGTCTATTGGTTATAATTATTTGAACACGATGGAATTAATATAAGGTACTGCACATGACAAACACAGGCTTTGGGGCTGGAAGACCTAAGACTTAGTTCTACCTTTGCAATGTTCATGGCCTTGAGTAATTGTTTATTCAGTTGATGCCTCAGCTTCTTCCTTTGAAAAAATAGAAATAATGACAATGGTAAATTAAGAGGATTTTTATGAGAATGGAGTAAGATAATGAATGCAAATCAATATTTACTCTGCCTAGTGTATAGTTAGAAATGTTTCTCTTCTTCCTTCTTTTGCTTAACTTTAGGTTTGATTTAAATGCAGCTCTAATTTATACACAGAAAGAAGGATGAAGAAAAATAGATGGAAATAAACACAAAATAAGAGGATAATAAAACTATTATGTACCTGTAATAATTAAAATACAAATTTAAAAAACCTCACTTTTTGATATAAGAAACTTTTTGAGAATTATGAAGTAGCTATGTTAAAGAAATATATTATTAATATTATTTTATAATTATGTATATTATTTCATTAACACATATTAAAATCATGTGTTTTTTTAAAAAGAGGGTAAGGTTGATCCCAAAAGTATCAGGTGTTACAATATATAAATTAAGTTACAGTTTTTAAATTGGAATTTTATTTCATTTATTATTATTATTTTAAAATTTTGTTTTAAATGCAGGAGGTACATGTGTAGGTTTGTTTAGAGGCATGCTGTGTAGTGCTGAAGTTAGACTTGTAATGATCCCATCATTCAAGCAGTGAACTTAGTACCTGATAGGCAATTTTTCAACTCTTGCCTCTGTTCCTCCCTCTCCAGTTTTGAAATCTCCAGTGTCTGTTGTTCCCATCTTTGTGTCCGTGTGTACCCAACATTTAGCTCCTAGCTCCCACTTAAAAATGAGAACATATGATATTTGGTTTCCTGTTTCCGAGTTAGTTTGCTGAGGATAATGGCCTCCAGCTGCATCCATATTGTTGCAAAGGACATAATTTCATTCTTTTTTGTGACTGTATAGTATTCCATGGTGTGTATGTACCACCACTGATGGGCACCTGGGTTGATTCCATTCCATGTCCTTGCTATTGTGAATAGTGCTCTGATAAACGTATGAGTGTGGGAAATTTTCAGTAGAACAATTTATTTTCCTTTAGGTATAAACTCAGTATGGTTTGGAATCTTAAAAATACAATCAAATTCATCTATATGTGTTTGTAAAGAAAAAAACAGGCTTAAATTAAATATTTTACAAAAAATGAAAAAATAAGAAACAAAGTCAACAATGCAAATACATTTTAAGAACATGAGTATGGCAAGAATAATGTTGGAAATAATTTATTTTGGAGGTATGATGATGAAAGAAATAACTTTGATTTAAGGAAGATATGAAATTAAGGCATTACATATGCCTTACTATATAGACAAAATACATGATGCAAAAGCTAGAGAAAATATGAAGAAAATTAATTAAACTAAAGTCATAGTAGGGAATTCTCATATGTTCTAAAGAAATTGAATATATGAAATTAATATAGATACAGAAATTTTGGAAAAAGAGCCCCCTTTTTTTTTTTTGAGACAGAGTTTTGCTCTTGTTGCCCAGGCTGGAGTGCGATGGTGCGATCTTGGTTCACTGAAACCTCTGCCTCCTCTGCCTCCTGGGTTCAAGTGATTCTCCTGCCTCAGCCTCTCAAGTAGCTGGGATTTTGGATGTGTGCCACCACGGCTGGCTAACTTTTGTATTTTTAGTAGAGATTGGGTTTCATCATGTTGATCAGTTGATCTCAAACTCCTGACCTCAAGTGATCAGCCCGCCTCAGCCTCCCAAAGTGCTGAGGTTACAGGCTTGAGCCAACACACCCCAAAAAAGAGCAAGTAATATGGTAAAGCAGATATCCTAAGTGGATTTCAGAAAAAGGCAAAAAGAGGAGACAGAAGAGAAAGAGAGGGGCACACTATACCCTACCACTGTAGAAAGCATATTCTTTCCAAGTAGCTATAGATTATGTATGAAAAGTTACCCTTTAAACTAAGTATTAAAGCCAGTCTTTACAAATTTATATTAATTCATATTATATATGGTATATTTATGTGTGTGTGATATATCACACCCACACACATATATACATATGTATATGTATATGTATAAAATAATAATACATATACATATGTGTATGTGTGTGTGTATATATGTATATGTTTCATTCATTCATTGTTTGGTTTCAAGGGTATTTAATTATAAATTAATTATAAAAAGAAGAAACACAACCAGGTCTGTTGGCTCATGCCTGTATTCCCAGCACTTTGGGATGCTGAGTCAGGCAGACCACTTCACACCAGGAGTTTAAGACCAACCTGGCCAACATTAAAAATACAAAAATTAGCTGGGCATGGTGGTGCACGCCTGTAATCCCAGTCTGTTGGGAGGCTGGTACAAGAATCGCTTGAACCTGGGGGGCAGAGGTTGCAGTGTGAGCTGAGATCACACCACTGCACTCCACCTGGGGTGACAGAATGAGACTCTCTCAAAAAAAAAACAAACAAAAAAAAAAAAACAAAGAAAAGACTAAAATCCTATAGTTTCACATACTTCATGATTCAAGAGAAAAAAAAAAATTAGGAACTCAACTGAAGTGAAATACCACATAACAAATCATTTAAGATGCAGCTAATTGACAAGTAGAAGTCACTTTATTATGTTAGATATATACAAACATGTTTTGTAATGAAAAAAAGTAAAAACGTGAAGAAGCAAACTCAAGAAACTATATATTATATATAATGTTTATATATGTAGTAATATAACATTAAACGAGTCTGAGAAGACCAATGAAGTATTTTGTTTATTTTATTAATCGACATAAAAACTGTCACATAAAAGTAAAAAAGCAAAAGTATAAATATTTATGTTGTACAATACGTTTTTATATATGTATACATTGTACAATGGCTAAATCAAGCTAATTAACATATTAAATGCCTCACAGACTTACCACTTTTATTTATGGTGAGAACATTTAAAATCTACTCTCTTGGTAATTTTCAAATATATAATATACTGATATTAACTATAGTCACTCTGAGGTAGAGTAGATCTGTTGAACTTATTCCTCCTATACAATGGAATTTTTTGGATAGTTTGTTGTTAGTGTGTAAAAAACTAATGATTTTTGTATGTTAATTTTGTATCCTGCAAGTTTACTAAATTTTTTTATTAGTTCTAACAGTTTTTTAGCGGAGTTTATTTACTTGAGTCTTTGTTTTTTCTTAGTGAAGCTCAAGGTTTGTTAATTTTTTTCCTTAAAAAACAGTTCTTAGTTTCATTGATCTTTTCTACCGTCTTTTAATTTTCTATTAAATTTATTTCTACTATGATCTTTATTGTTTCCTTTCTTCTACTAACTTTGGGTTTGTTCTTCTTTTTCAAGTTTGTTGAATTGTAACAGTATCGGTTGTTTATTATTAATCTTCTTTTTTGATGTCAGCATTTATAGTCACAGACTTTCCTCTGAGAAATGCTTTCCTGAATTTTATGAATTTTCCTATATTCCATTTTTGTTTCTCTCAAGATATTTTTAAATTTCTTGTATAATTTCTTCCTTGATCCATTGAACTGTGGCTGAGGGAATCGCCCTTGCCACTGACTCTGGCTTGCAGGCCCATTTGTGGTGGTAGTGGCACCAGTGCATGATGAATGGTGTCTGTAGAGCAGTCATAAAGCTAAGACCTAAAACATGAGCACACATGGAGGGAGGGACTGTGGCTTTGCAATCTAGGGCAGTAATAGCACTGATGCCTCAGGCTAAGGAACTCCCACTACCAAGTTGGTGACAGTATTCAAGGCTGTAATGCTTGTGAAGTGGCTGGGGATCTGAGAATGGAAGCATAGGCTTGCACAGAGTTAAGAGCAGCTCTAGGTTGAGGGTGGGGCCTAGCTCTCTAAGACAGCTAAGCCAGTTTCTGGAGCAGAGGCATGGTCAGTGAGATCTTGGCCCAGAGTGTGAACTAGCTCATTATGGTGATGGCTCCAGTGGAAAGGCACAGTGAAGCCACAGAACCCAGGTCTGGTGTGTGGGCACTTGAAGAGTGGCCATGGCTTTGGGGTCAGGGTGCATGTGGTGTTGGGAGAGGTGGAAGCTCTTTTCCCATAGTGGCTCAACAGTTGCCACGTCTTGGGTGGCAGGAATGTGCTGCCATGTGTCCCTCTAGTTAAGGGGATGGCAAAAGATGCTTGTGTCTTCTGCAGAGTGGGCCATGGGGAACCACATGGGTTTGCACCACGGGGCTGATAATCATTGCCTCCATCTTGATTCTTTGTGCCTAGCAGTCTCCTTCTGGGTATGCTGATCTCACCAGAGAGCCTTTCTGTGTGACTATTCTCCATTTTTGTTTTTGCTTGTTTGTTTGTTTGCACCATTATGTTGCTGCAGGGTCTTTAATAGGCTGTTGAGTCCTCTTGAAGTTTTTGTTTGTGGATATTTTGGTTTGTGGATAGCTGTCTATGTTTAATTTTTTGTTTGGGAGGTAAAGACTGGTATCTCCTACTCTACCATCTTGGTGACATTGCTACCTTTGTATTTTTTTTAATTAAAAAATATACTGAATTTTGGCAATAATATAAAAATAAATAGTTTAATAAAATTTTATAAATAATAAAAAGTGACCACAAATTCATAAATATTAAGCTGTAACATACAGTTATAAAAGAGATAATCTCATATTTCTTTTAAATAATTGAGAAAGGGGAAAAGGCATCTCTTTTTGTGTCACACTTCCTTCTTTATCTTATTAGCTGGATGCTCCTCATCTAGAATTCTACGTTTTCACATTTCTTAGAGCTCAATACTCACGCTTATTTTTCTCTAATCACATTTAAAATGCAATTTTGAAAATTGCATTTACAAGTTAGTGACTTCACATTTTCCTCTATTATTCAGGATCGTATATCACTCTTCCTAGTAACATCTTCACCTGGAAATAAAACAGATCCCTAAAATACACTGTACAAAACTTAATACTTCTTTCCCTGTCCAATACCTCCCCCTGCACAGCTCTTTACATGGCTCACTCCCTTTCTTCGGTTCTTTGTTCAGAGTTGCTAATGAATACATGCTAAGAACGTTGTTCATTTTTCAATAGTGGTATGGTATGGTAGCCTAAATGTATTTTTCAGTATTCTATAGAGGTTTTCATCAACTTTGTATCAGAAAAGTTGAGGCTAAATAAGTATTTTTGATGGAATAAATTATTTAAGTATTGAAATATTATATTATAATCTGTATGTCATTTTATTTTTCATTTCTTCCATTGGTGAAATAATTGGAAAATGCCTAAATGCTTATCAAGTGTGAAACTGTTCAATTATAACGTCTCTTTGAAAATATAAATAATGTAAACAGAAATATGAAAATAACATGACAAAAAAAAGCCAACAAAACAATTCAAAAATATGTTTTATACAAACATTTATTCCTGTATATAGTGCTATGTATATCTCTATATGATTGTTTAACTCTTTTCTTAAAAAGACTAGCAATGTTAATCATGAATCTCTCTGATTTTGAAGATTTGGACCTCATTTTGTAATAAGAAAATGTATTATTTTCAAATGTTCTATTTTCTTTTATGTAAACATGTACTAATATATATAACATATTTTATTAACATTTGAAAATACCCCTTTTACAAAAATTTTCTATCATATTTGGACTACAATGTTAACTTACTCAGCTTTTTCCAAATAGCTTCCATGCTTATGTCCAGAGAGACTGCACAGAGATGGTACCATCACCTAAGGCAGGATGGCTATGGAAGGAGTAGCATTGGTGAAAAGTTTCTGTGACAAGTGTCACATGGGAAGCAGTCAAATAGGCCTTTAGATAAAGTTTGGAGCTTTGAAATATATGCCAAGGGGATAAATAAATTATGCCATGCATTTAAAAAATTGTCATTTTAAAAGTTGACAGTGTGTACAAGGTAATAGACATGATTACATTTTAAGATAAAATGATTAATTAGTTATAAATTTTTCACTAAATAAAATACCTTAAGGACTAGATACCATTAGATTTATTATGGTCTGCCTTTTTTATGGTCATCTGTGATGTCAACAAAAAGATGTTTTCAGATATTCAAGGGCTTTGACAAAATAACACACAAATTCCTTCACTTAAAATTTAATCAAAATTTATTCTAAGTCACCAGGAAGTCAGTTGAAATTAATCCAGATTTGACAACAATGGTATAATAAAATTGTTAATGAAATCACTAAGACATGAAGTTAAGAACAATGAGGTATATACATAAATAACTAAAAATGTAGACACTAGTAAATGTCCCTTGAGAGATTATATGCAAAATTGGCTCAGTTTAGGGAATGGATATTCCTTCATTGCAAAAGGCCAGGGACACATGAGGAAGAAGGTGACAATGGAACTGGACCTTATTGGGTCAGGTGGATTTGAACATGGAAAGCATGTGAGTAGATAGTTCAAAAAAGATGAGCAGGGGCAAATACGTAGGTTGGATGAGGTGAGATGTTTGCACCTTTCACAGGTCCCTGTGAGAGCAGCAGGTTTTCACAGGGGAGCACTGGGTTACTCAGCAGGACAGTTAGATTAGTGTAGATTGGTGGGCCTTCATGTCTTTAAGAATTTAGTGGTAGTTGTCTGATATTCAAAATAAATTGTTAATTTTCAAGTAGAATTTCTTGAGTACTAGATCTGATGATTATGCACTATCCTATAAGAAAAGATTCAGACAGATAGGAAAATTAACAAGTCATTAAGTAAACCATATACTTTAAAATGTACTTTTCTTCATATTATGAGAATGGTCATTTAAAAATATGATTATAAGACAGTGATTGAAAATCAACGCCAATTAACTATAAAGAAACAGTATGTAATTGAGAGAAATTCTTAAAATGTACACATACTCAGAAGATATAAAAAGAATATTTAAGGTGCTCCAGTTTGGTCAACAGAGTGTAGTTTTAATGAACATATTAACTTTAAAAAGCACTATTTCTCAAAATAAATTTTTATCAGTAATTAATAAACAAATTTGTTCCATGTATTTGCAGAATAATGTATGCTACATATGAACATATCTTAGCATATATAAATTTATAAACCTGTTACATTATTTCAGGTTCATGCTTATACCAATGTTAATATTAAATTGCTAAATACACAAAACAAGAAAATAATTCAATAAGTATTTAATATAGTTAAAATTATCTGTTTTCAATTGATATTACATTTTAAATTTTAATTTTAGCTTGTTCCTACAAGTCTTTTATCTCACGATGTAATCAAATTCTTATTTTCTGAGCTTTTTTCTTTTTCTTAGAATGATTACATAGACTATGTAAATTATTGTAAGCTCATAGTCAGAAATCTACAGGAAATTAAAACAGAGCTAAAGAAAATCAAGCAAAAAAGAAAGTAAATCTGGAAAAAAAAAAACCAACACATATAAAGAACCACTTTCATTACTTTTTCCTGTCTCATCACTATCTATACTTAGCATATTCTCTCCCCACTTTTCATTCTTTGAAAATGAACTCAAATGGCATTTTGTAAATAATATATTTTTTTTTTCTGTTCTCCTGGAATGTGAGAGTCAGGCATCAGACAAATGTCATTTGTGTGTAATCCTTGCAGTTCTAACTTTTCACTGTGGCATGATATTTCACCTATCAAGTCACTATTCTATCTTAAGAGAGGTAAGTGTCTCTGCCTTAGGAATTTCCATAAGAATTTAATGAGCTGCGATATAATACAGAAAGAGCTAAGAATTATTACCTGTTCTACTATCATATTCCTATGTTGTTCTATAAATCCTTTAGCTCTTCAATCTTTATCCTCTGATTTTTTTCCCTTAAATCTACTCCAGTCAGATTTTCCCCCAAACACTGAAAATCTTCTTGACAAGGCCATCAACAACCACTATGGCTAAATTCAATGTTATTTATCAGTTCTCATCAACTTGCAGCTCTGTTTGACACAACCGATGACTTCCTTCCTACAAGAACTTTTTACTCTCTAGCTTTCAAGGCCACACACCACCACTGATGTTTTCCTTCTTCAATTACTGACCACACCTCTTCATCCACACTTGCTGGTTTCTCCTTATATCTTCAGCTCTTTAATATGGAGAGTGTCGAGGACCACTGGCCTTTCTCCTTTGTCTATACTTACTCCATGACAATCTCATGAAGCCTTTATGCAGAAGATTCCCACATTTACATCTACTATAAATACAATACTTGTAGATCCAATTGCCTACTGATATGGTTTGGCTGTGTCTCAGCCCAAACATCATCTTGAATTGTAGTTGCCATAATCTCCACATCATGGAAGACACCGGGTGCTGATCATTGAATCATAGGGGCAGTTTCCCCCATCCTGCTTGTATGATATTGAGTTAGTTCTCATGAGATCTGATGGTTTTGTAAGGGGCTTCCCTTTTGCTGGGCACTCATTCTTCTCCTATCTGCCACTATGTGAAGAAGGATGTGTTTGCTTTCCCTTCTGCCATGATTGTAAGTTTCCTGAGGCCTTCCCAGTCCTGCAGAACTGTGAGTTAATTAAACCTCTCTCCTTTATAAATTATCCAATCTCGGGTATATCCTTATAGAAGCGTGAGAACAGACTAATACAGTAAATTGGTGCTGGGTGATAGGGTGCTGCTGTAAAGATACCCGAAAATGTAGAAGTGACTTTGGAATTGAGTAGTAGACCGAAGTTGGAACAATTTGGAGGGCTCAGAAGAAGACAGGAAATTGTGGGAAAGTTTGGAACTTCCTAGAGACTTGTTGAATGACTTTGACCAAAATGCTTACAGTGATATGGACAATGAAGTTCAGGCTGAGATGGTCTCAGATGGAGATGTGGAACTTCTTGGAAACTGGAATAAAGTAGATTGGAGGCATTTTGCCCCTGCCCTAGAAACATGTGGAACTTTGAGTTTGAGAGAGGTGATTTAGGGTACCTGGTGGAAGAAATTTCTAAGCAGCAAAGTGTTCAAGAGGAAGCAGATCATAAAAGTTTGGAAAATTTGCAGCCTGATGAAGCAATAGAAAAGAAAACCCCATTTTCTGGGGATAAATTCAAGTCTGCTTCTGAAATTTGCATATGTAATGAGGCATCAAATGTTAATAACCAAGATAATGGGGAAAATGTCTACAGGGTATGTCGGAGACTTTCACTGCAGCCCCTCCCATCACAAGCCTGGACCCCTACAAGGGAAAAACGGCTTTATGCGTCAGGCCCAGGGTGCCCCTGTCGTGTATAACCTCAGGACTTGTTCCCCTGCACACCAGCTGCTTCAGCTCCAGCCATGGCTAAAAAGGACCAAGTACAGCTCAGGCCATTGTTTCACAGGGTGCAAGCCCTATGCCTTTGCAGGTTTCACATGGTGTAGGGCCCACAGGTGGGCAGAAGACAAGAATTGAGGTTTGGGAACCTCCACCTAGATTTCAGAGGTTATACGGAAATGCCTGAAGTCCAAGCAGTAGTCTGCTGCAGAAGCAGAGCCCTCATGGAGAACCTCTGCTAGGGCAGTGCAGAAGGGAAATGTGGGGTTGGAGCCCCTACACAAAGTCCCTACTGGGGCACTGCCTAGTGGAACTGGATAAGAGGCTCATCATCCTCATACCCCAGAATGGTAGATTCACCAACAGCTTGCACCATGCACTTGGAAAAACCACAGACACTCAACCCCAGCCGTGAAAGCAGCCTGGAGGGGAGCTATAACCTGCAAAGCCACAGGAGTGCAGCTCCCCAAGTCTGTGGGAACCCACCACTTGCATCAGCTTGCCTTGGATGTGAGACATGGAGTCAAAGGAGATCATTTTGGAACTTTAAGGTTTAATGACTGCCCTATTGGATTTTGGACTTGCAAGGGGCCTGTAGCCCCTTGTTTTGGCCAATTTCTCCCATTTGGAATAGGTGTATTTACCCAATACCTGTATCCCCATTGTATTTAGGAAGAAGAGGCAGAAGAGACTTGCCTTGTCTCAGGTGAGATTTTGGACTTAGACTTTTGAGTTAATGCTGGAATGAGTTAAGATTTTGGGAACTGTTGGAAGGGCATGATTGTGTTTTGAAGTGTGAGGACATGAGATTTGGAAGAGGACAGGGGCAGAATGATATGGTTTGGCTGTATCCTCACCCAAATCTCATTTTAATTGTAGTTCCTATAATCCCCACATGTTGTGAGAAGGACCAGGTGGAGATAATTGAATCATGGAGTAGTTTCCCGCATTATGTTCTTGTTATAGTGAGTGAGTTCTCACAAGATCTGATGGTTTTATAAGGGGCATCTCCCTTCACTGGGCACTCACCTTTCTTTTTCCTGCCACCATGTAAAAAAGGACATATTTGCTTCCCCTTCTGCCATGACTGTGAGTTTCCTGAGGCCTTCCCAGCCCTACAGATCTATGCATCAATTAATCCTCTTTCCTTTATAAATTACCCAGTCTTGGGTATGTCCTATAGCAGTGTGAGAATGGACTAATACACCTACCTACCAAATCCATCTGGGTAGTTAACAGACATCTCAAACTTGATCTCCTTCACTCAATTTTCCCACCTCATTTTGTCAAATGCAGTCTTCCACACACCTCAGTTGATGGTAACAATATTCCTGTAGTTTCATAGGCCCAAGTGTCTCTTTTTACCTTCTCTGTCTCATATACCACATTAAATTCACACACTGGCTGCCCTTCAAATATATATACAAAATCAGACGTTTACTTACCCATCCACTACTTACTCTCTGGTCCAAGGTTTCTAATAGCAAAAGTCTTTAAAACAGCACCTCAATTTTTTATCTCTTCCTCTGGAGTATATGCTTAATACTGTAGCCAGAATGATCACTTGTAAAACATATTTGGACTATGTTTCTTCTTTTCTAAAAAAATTTACAATGCCATCTCATATCTTTCCCTTTAATGTATTTATGAAATTTGGAAAATTCCCACACATATGTTCCTTACTTCTTTGATGTTTACTCCTATTAACTTATCTTACATAGCATGTTTGTCATACTGGGTTCCTTGACTAAATTTTGAGCTTGCCAATTAGATTCCTACCCCACAACCCTTGCACTTGCTCTTCTCTCTGCCTATGGTGCTTCTCCTCCACATATGTACAGGTTAGCATCTCCATCCACTTTAAGTCTTTGCTCAAGTATAAGTTTCTAAATATGGATGCCCCATCATGACTACCTTATTTTAACTTGCAGCACTCCTCATTTCCCTTTCTGCTTTCATTTTCCCCATCACACACATACGTTATTTTAGTTTTACTCTGCTTTATCTCATTAGAATATAACCACTGTGAAGCTACTGAATTTTATCTGTACGCACCCTGATCGAACTATCCTAATGACCTAGAAAAGTAGAACAGTATCTGGCATATAATAGCCTCACAGTAAATATTTGAATTGAATTGCTTTGAACTGAATTGAATACCTTCTTTGAATATTGTGTTAGCCTGCTTGGGGTACCATAAAAAATATAGACTGCTTAAACAACAGAATTAGTTTTCTCTCAGTTCTGACCGCTGGAAATCCAAGATCAAGGTTCCAGCTGATTTAGTTTCTTGTGAGAGCTCCCCTTTTCGCGTGAAGATTGACACTTTCTCCCTATGTCCACACATGGGCTTTCCTTAGTATATGCATGAGAAGGAGTGGTAGAGAGAGAGAGAGAGAAAAAAATAGAGACAGTGAGAGAACAGAAGTGAGCTCTGGGGTCCCTTCTTATAAGGGCATTACTTTTATCATATGTTACCATTACTCCCCACCCTATGGCCTCATTTAACCTTAATTACTTCCTTAGAGTTGCCATCTCCAAATACAGCCTCACAGTGCAGGGGGTGGGGCTATGGCTTCAACCCATGAATTTGTTGATGTGAATGGAGGAGGTGACACAAACATTCAGTTCATAACAGATATCAACTTTTCAATCCAGGCCGCGAATTTTTAGATATGGATTATAAGTGTTATACTTGTTCAAATATAACACTTATAATCCATATGAAATTGTTCTTTTTTTTTTTTTTTTTTTTTTGCTCTGTCGCCCAGGCTGGAGTGCAGTGGCCGGATCTCAGCTCACTGCAAGCTCCGCCTCCCGGGTTTACGCCATTCTCCTGCCTCAGCCTCCCGAGTAGTTGGGACTACAGGCGCCCGCCACCGCGCCCGGCTAGTTTTTTGTATTTTTTAGTAGAGACGGGGCTTCACCGTGTTAGCCAGGATGGTCTCGATCTCCTGACCTCATGATCCGCCCGTCTCAGCCTCCCAAAGTGCTGGGATTACAGGCTGGAGCCACTGTGCCCGGCCGAAATTGTTCTTAAAATGCTTATGAATATGCTCTTTCAAACTCAACTGTGTTTTTAGACAACACTTAACCTAATAAATTTTCAGCAGATTGTCATGAGCTATTCATTTACTACAAAAACAATTTTCCTTTCCTTTTTATTGTGCTTAAATGTATCTTAATTAATTAATAAAAATAAATTCAAAGGATTCCAAGTAAAATGTTATAGATTTTGAAACTAAGTTAGTCCTAGGGTTTAGTGTCTACTTATAAAATTGGTATTATGTGCCAGCATGTACCAAGCACACAGAAATAGTGGCTCATAAAAGTGGTATTTTCCTAATCAACAAAATGGAATAAAGCATGAAGAAAAAAAGGACAGAAGTAACCAAAACAATAAAAGACCTAAATTAACTATGGAAACTGAATAGAAAAAAACTTAGGCACAAAATCAAAAAGTGATTTGATTTGATCAATTTTTATAGAAAATAATTCAAAGATAATAGATTTTCACTTTTATTTTAATTGAGGGCAGTTTAAGGGCAGTATCTTCAAAACAAATTGGATGACCACCCATCTTGTTTGGGCAACATATCAATAAGTCAATTTTTTAAAGTTTCTTCAATAAAAATTCTACATATGTCCAACTTGCTTAAATTTTGTCACCAAATTTTTTTTCATGCTGTGTATCAGAAAAAGATGTTTACTTACCCCCGAGGTATATATACTTAATATGCTTTTCCTAAATACTTACGGCAAAAAACTCAGTCTAGGATAAGAATTTTTACTTGTTTGGCTTAAATAATACTTTGATCTATTTGCTTTTCAAGAACACTGTTTACTTTGAACCATTTAACATTGGTGCTCAATTTAAGATTTTCTACTAGGAAATATCATCCATTACCCTTCTATACTTTAACTCTATAAGCTCTACAAAAACTCAAGAAGTGGTAGATAGACATTAAGCCATTCCTAAATATTATCATAGAACTCAATAGACTTTAAGTAAATCTGAATGGAGGAATGATTCTCTACAGATGTTAGAGACCCATCATAGCCATGGTATTATTGGTTATACCAGGAAGCCCAACTGAACCTGGAAATATACTGAAATGTCACAGATTCCATGCTATGCAAAATCTACACTTGTAAAAATATTTTGAGTTGAACTGACATTTCTGCTTTTGAAAAACTTTATCTTCTAACAAGCTAATATTCTTTGTTTTCTTCTTCCACCTATTTGTAATAATCTTAAATAACCACTGTAAATTGTGTTGATTCAAGGAGTTTATTTACTACACATGAAAACAGGTCACTGAAATGTGTAGGTATTTAACAAATTAAAAAAATGTTTTCACATGTTTCAAGGTGTTTAAAATAAGCATGAGTCTTAAGTATTTACTAAAAATTCATTACATTGTAAATTAAAGTGTTCCATTTGATGGTAATAAAACCACTAAAATACAAAACTACAAAAATACTAATAAAAATGTTAAAAAGATACAATTTACAAATTTATTAGAATTTCTAATGAGAAAATTATAAAATTTAATATACTTAAAACTAGAGCTATACTTTAAACATTAAAAGGATAATTTGAAAACATAGCCAATAACCTAGGCAACTGAAGCAAAAGGTCAAACAACAAACCTTCATTCTTATTTTGCAGTTTCTAAGCATTTTAAATGATAAATATTTTTTGCTGATCATGGGAACAAATTCATGATTTTTCCAATAAATATGTGAAATAATAGTCTTCAAAAGTCACTAATTTACCACTTTACATGCTTTTACAAAAAATGCTATCAACATTATTTTAATATAAACTAATATTTTTTAAAAAACAATTTTTCTAGCTGTTCTACACCAAATACATTAATTTTGAAAAATGTGCTTAGTTTTTCAAAAGTGTTTGCTTAGTTTTTCAAAAGATTCTTGCTATTGTTTGTCTGTTTGTTTCTTAGAATTCGTACTGTATTCTACAACTATTCCATGGCAGGCATAGCCGCTCTGATAAGATCCTTTTGGTGTAGGCAAACAGAGAATACTAGTACTTGTCCACCAGCATTCTCTCTCTATTGGCTGGCATCAGAATGTTGTCTTTTCATGGGGTGTATTGATAGACTCTTTTGAAGCTGCCTTCCTCAGGGTATACATACTGTACAGTGTGTATCCTAACTTGGCAGAGCTACTTTTATGGCATCTCTTACCCTATATGCAGCTAGGCCTTTGTCTCTGCTTCCCTTTCTGCTTGCCCTACTAATCATGGCTCACCCAGGAGACTGTATTCAAAATTCCTCAGAAGGAAAACGGGCCCTAAACACTGAGTGTGTGTGTGTGTGTGTGTAGAGTGTGTGTGTATATAGTGTGTGTGTATATATTAATATATATGAATGAATATATACATACATATATATGACTATATACATTAATATATGAGTATATATATTCGTATATATATATTAAAACAACTAAAGACAAATGTCAGTTTCTCAAGAATATCGTTACCATATTCCCATCCAGTGGCAGTTCTGGGATGGGCCTAAAGGTTTCTACAGCTTTTGAAACATCCAACCAGAAGTGATTAATGTCAATGTCTCTTTAGTAAACATCTCTAATCTCTCTGAGATGGAGCTTCCTTCAATTATGCCAGTGGGCTGAGCATGAACAGAGACTCAGTTTCTTTCTCCAGAGCTCTCCGTTTTCTGCTTATGTGGCTGGATTGGTAGGAGTGAAGATTGAAACACTAGTTTGGCTTATCTTCCCTCTAAAAAAGGAGGTGGAGTCTGGGGTGAGAGGACTCTGGAAGTTACATATTTGTTTTATAATGTGGAAAGTCTCATTGTCTATTGTCCTCAAATTTTCAAAAACCAAAAAAAAAACAAAACATAGAAAAGACCCATTTTATGTAATGAACCCAGATATTTCATTCAAATAACTGAATTTTCTGTATAATACATAAAAGGGAGGGGGTGGGAGTTGCGGAGACCAAACATTACAAAATTGCAGAAAAGAGACCATTCCTCTCATGTATAAAAACATTCTGTTATATGAAAGTGTAATCCAGAGTAGTGTGTTAAAATAAATGTAAAATTGGGGATCAATTTTGTGTGAGTGTGAGGATAAATGCTAGGCTTTGATGGTCATTATATTAGCTCAGAATAAAAACTCACTGCTCTAGAGGTCTCAGAAACAGCCTTTTATAAGTACCTCACTCACTTATTCTATAGTACACAAGGGAATGTCTATACATATATATTTTACTGAACAAGACACTCTTTGCCTACCATTTTCCCTGCCTTCCACCAAGTACAAACCTTACATGCATTCAATAGAGAGTAAAGCAACATCTATTTCTGTGCATGATGTGGCAGGCTGATTTACTAAGAATTAAATGTGGCAGAATAACGTATTGAGAAATTTAATAACTGTCTCGTTTTTCTTTTGCCATAGCACCAGAAAATGGATAGAGTGTTATTTTCTTTCTCCATTTGCATCAGGGTAGCACTGAATTTTGTCCTTGAGTTCTGGGATTCCTTTATTTCCTGGGTAAGGAGTCAGAGGAGAGATTTATGGTAGTTTGTGAGCAATGGGGAAGTTGTCAGGCAGAATATGCAAATAATAAATATTAAAAAGTAAAATCCTTAATGTCTCCCTCCACCCATTCCATTTTTTTTTTTTTTCTTTTTTTTTTTTTGATAAGCACTGGGACTATATTACAGGGCGCGGCCCTCGTACGTGTTTCCAGAACTCTCAGTAGTAAGGCCGTCTGGGGTTGTTCAGGGGTTTGGGCCGGAAGCGGTAGGCCAGCATCATCCGCTTGCGGAAGGCCTCGTACTCTCGTAGTCGTCTACCGCCTTGGAGAGCTCGGCCGGCCTGTCGGTCAATGTTGAAGCCGACGTCTTCCACTGTGGTGGTGCCCTTGTTGACCGGGTTCTTGATGCCCTGGCCCTCCGAGCCTAGCCCCTCGCCTGCCTTCCAGCCCATCTTCATCAGCATCTGGTAGCCAGTGTTCTCCACAGTCAGCCTGAACTCCTTGTACTCCGAGTAGTCAGGCTCACGGCCCTCCTTCAGGGCCTTGAAGGTCTCCATAAACTTCTCCAGCTCGTCCGGAGGCAGGAAGTCTCCGATGAAATGCTTGCCCTGGCCCACCTTTGTCAGCCGCTCGGCCCATTCCCTGGTCTTGTCCATCTCCATGCGCCGCAGCTGGTGCTCCCAGGTGCCCAGCTCGCTGTCCACCTCCTCGTCGCTGTGGTAGCCGTGCTGGTGCCGCATGTCCTGCAAGGCTCGCTTGTGCTGCGTGATCATGTCGTACATCTGCTGCATCTCCTGCTGCTGCTTCAGCTGCTGCTTCTGGGCGTCCAACAGCTCCGTGACGCCCACTAGACCCACGGCCTTCCCCTTCTCATAGCCGAGCCCCTTGAGGTCCTGAACTGACAGAGGCGAGGGAGAGGTGTCCATGTCCCTCTGCACCAGCTCAGCAGGTGGGAGCTCTTCCTTTCTGGCCTCCGCGGGCTCTTCCGCTTCCTCTTCACGGTGGCTGAGGAGGCTGGCTTCCCTGGGGCGACTGGAACAGGGATGCCGGGGCACTGGGGGAGGGAGACGCAGTTGGGGACCAGACGAGGCAGGTGGTGGCCTGAGGCGAGGACCCTGTCAGGGCCTCAGGAGGGGACTTGCGCTTCAGGCCGCGGTCGGGTTCCCTGAGGCTGCCTGTGGAGCCGGCCTTGGAACTCCTCCCGCTTCTGTCGGTAGTACTTGTATCCTTGGCAGTTGGTCTCCTACAGAAAGTTGAATGCCTGGTTCTCACGGTTGTTCTGGAGAGCTGTGGTTTCCACCTCCGGATGCCAGTCCGCTACGAACCTGGCCAACTTTCCTGCAAGGTTCTTGACCTCTTCATCCTCTGGGAGTGACACTTTCTGAGAGGCTGACTGCGACCTCTGCACTTCCTTTCTTATCTCAGTCACCTTTCTATAGTAGAGGAATTCCTTGCTATTCTTATCCTGCAAAAATGCAGATGCCGCGTTTTCCTTGTAGTCCTCCATAGCTACTTTTTCTATCTCGGGGCCTCCTTCTGCCACAAAGCGGGCCAATTTCTCTATTACTCCGAGTCTCGGTTCCCTCTGGGGGTGAAACTTTGACCTCCAGCCACTGCTCGTAGTGCTCCTCCTCGTCCTCGTCCTTCTCGGGGGACTGGAAGACACTTGGACGGTGCAGCACGGGCAACTGGCTTGGCGTGCGAGTAGCTCTTCACCGGCCTGGCAGGATGGCCAGCCCCAGGCCTGTCCGCCTGCTGATGAGGAGGGACCTCTTCCCAGCGCTGGGGTAAGCTTGCTGGGAGGGGCGCTGGGCCCGCTGGGTTGCGGGCGGGGGAGGGAGGGGAGCACATCTGTGCTGGTCTGTGCCTTCTGCAACTTCAGAAACTACTGCGAGAAGCTACCATCGTGCATTTGTGATTTCGCCAAGATGTGGGGACTGAGGGCTGGGCATCTGATTCTGCTTGGCTTTCTGTTCCATTTTGGCTTCAATTTCCCGTTTCTTCTGAGCGATTAGCTCTTCCTGGTGAAGGATGTTCATGTTCATTTTTCCAGATTTAAGGGGGAGCAGCCTGAAACCACCGGTTAGACTTTCTTGCAACATCCCAGTTGTCCATCTTGAGACTTTTCCAGTCCGGAAATGCTCCCATTCCAATCTTCAATACTTAGTTGAATTCAATGATGGGCACCTGAAGTATCTTCCTATATGCTTATTTAATCATCTTTGTCATTTTTGATTTCATATAAGTATGGAAATGTTTCTGCACAGTCTCGTATGGTAATCAGAAGCCATATGTAGCTATTGAGGACTGTAGTGTGCCTAGTGCAACTGAGGAACTGAATTTTTACTTTTATTTAAATTTAATTAACTTAAAATTAAATTTAGATCCTTGATGTGACTTCTGGACACCATATTATACAGTGCAGTTCTTTTTTTTTTTTTTTTTTTTTTTTTTGAGGTGAAGTCTAGCTCTGTTGCCTGGGCTGGAAAGCAATGGCGCAATCTCGGCTCACTGCAACCTCTGCCTCACAGGTTCAAGCGATTCTCCTGCCTCAGCCTCCTGAGTAGCTGGGATTACAGGCACCCACCACCACGCCTGGCTATTTTTTTTTTTTTTTTTTTTTTGTATTTTTAATATAGGAGGGGTTTCCCAGTGCCAGCCAGGCTGGTCTCCAACTCCCGACCTCAGGTGAACCTCCTGCCTCGGCCTCCCAAAGTGCTGGGATTACAGGCATAAGCCTGTGCTCCCAGCCTCTACAGTGCAGTTCTATGGGAAAAAAATTCATTTTATTTAATAAAATGTTACTGTAAAAAAAATCATATAAAAACATATTTTCAAGGCAGTTAAAGAGATGTAGAAACCCATGCTTTGGATTATAATAAGAACGAATAAGAATTGGGAAGATGTCTGTGGGTAAGCCCAAAATTAAACACTAAAAACATACATTGATTATTTAGAAATGCTAAAATCATACATTGATTACTTAGTAACAGTGGGATACAACGTTTCCTGAAACAAGGAATATAAAGAAGATCTTTATTTTATTTCATAATGTCTTACAACATCTCTAAAAGTACTTGTATTGTTCAATCACTAATCATCTACATGTTATAAAATAACAATTAACACTGAACAGTACCAGTATTTTTAGAGATATTGTAAAATACTATGCAATAATTCGTATCTATCTCAGACTCTGAAAATTCACAAGATATAAGTACATGAAATGTAAAATTTGAACTGACTTACAAAATATGAGACAATATGTTCTCTCCTTGAGTTGACTACGAAAACTCTGCTTGATTATTTTTGTCAACTTCATCAAATATTAGATGGTTGTAGGTGTGCAGCTTTTGTGAATAATGCTTCATTGAACATACAAGTGTATGTGTCTTTTTGGTAGAAAGATTTTGTTTTCTTTCAATATTTTCCCAATTTCTGTAAAAGTTGTACAGAAAAGTGCAAGTCATGGAAAAGGGAATAGAGTTTTTCAGTTAGCACGTAAATCTGAGATTAATATTCAGGGCTCAATACTTTTTTTAGGATTACAATTTGGCTTTTCTTCAGCATCATACATTTAGCAAAATTTTTAGATAATAAAAATAAAATCATAGCTGTTGAATAACTCTGTTTTCTTGAAAACTTTTGAAAAATTAAGCTGAAATTTATAAATTATGCCTATATATCTATAGAAAACAACTTCAAAAGTTCCTACGTAGCTTACAGAGAAGTTTAACCTTTTTAATATAATACTATGTTTATAATTTTAATTTAGCTTTATTTCACACCTAATTACAAATGAGTTTGCTTTAAGATTTCTTTAAAAATCAGGTTGTGTCATGTTAAGCATTATGGATATAAATATCTGAGGTGAATTTAGCTAATAGTAAAATCTAATATTTTTATCTCTTCTAGAAATTATCCTCTACCACTGTACATTTACATTAAATATGTCAATAAAATCTCTAGTTATATTCTTTGAAGGTTTATAAAAATATTCAGAGTAAATGCAAAATATTTTATCATACTTTAATATTTATGTAAGTATTCCATTTTGGAAGGGATTTTTCTTTAGATAAATTTTGTGTATTTCACTGTATGCTGTATTTGTCTCCCACTAGTTAGCAAGACTTATGGAGTAAGCTCACTATGATGTAATGTACCAATTACTTTTCTTGGTGTACCAGTATCTCCTTTCTTCTTGTGTTTAGACAGTGGTGCCGTATGTGTGTGTGTGTGTGTGTGTCTGTGTCTGTGTATGTGCTTGCAGGAAAACAAATCCATATGGGAGACTAGTGAAGACAATAGTAGTTGACTTTTCTGTTGTGCTAATTCAATGAAAATTTCAAAACTAAGCATTTACAGAGAAAGCAATTCAAGACGTTGCAGGTAAAGTCTTGTTTCATTATGTATCATAAGAATAAAAAATAAATCCTGTGTTAAATCATATCCTCTCTATTAAGTTGACTGACCGTGATATAATATATCCCAATAAAGTCAGAAATAAACCTGACTAGACTAACTTTCTTAAAAGAATACTGCTTATCTCATTTGCCCTCCACAGGTACAGCATTTTTACTTTTCCTTTTATTTTTATTTTATGCTTTTTTTTTTTTTTTCAACTCTTAGTTTAGATCCAGAGGGTACATGTGCAGAATTGTTACCTGGGTATCTTGTGTGATGCTGAAGTTGGATCTCACCCAGGTACTGAGCATAGTATCCAATAGGTAGTTTTTCAGTACCTGCTCCCCTCCAGCCCTACCCTCTCTAGTAGTCCTCAGTGTCTATTGTTTCCATCTTTACATCCACGAGTACCCAGTGTTAGGTTCTCATTTATAATTAGGAAAATGCAGAATTAGAGGAAAACTGGTTTGGTTTTCTGTTCCTGCATTAATTTGCTTAGGATAATGACCTCCAGGTACATCCATGTTGCTACAGAAGAACATGATGTTATTCTTTCTTATGGCTGAGTAGTATTCCTTGTTATAGATGTATTACATTTTGTTTATCCAATCTGCCATTGATGAGCGCCTATCAATGATGACGTCTTTGCTATTGTGAATAGTGTTGCAGTAATCATAGGTGTGCACATATTTCTTTGGTAGAAAGATTTTATTTTCTTTTGGATATATCCAGTAATGGGATTGCTGGGTCAAATGGTAGTTCTAAGTTCTTTGAAAAATGTCCACACTGTTTTTCACAGTGTCTGAACTAATTTACATTTCCACTAACAGTGTGTAAGCATTTCTTTTTCACCACGACTTCACCATCATCTGTGTTTTTTTTTTTTTTTTTTTGACTTTTTAATAATAGCCATTTTGACTGGTACAAGATGGTATCTCATTCAGGTTTTTTAATTTTTTTTAAGAATTTTAAAAATTTAAATAGGTTTTTGGGGAACAGATAGTGTTTGGTTACATGAATAAGTTCTTTAGTGGTGATTTCTGAGATTTTGGTACACCCATCACCTGAGCAGTGTACGCTGTACCCAATGGGTAGTCTTTTCTCCCTAACCCTCCTCCCACCCTTTTCCCTGACTCCCCACATTGTGGTTTGGATTTGCATTTCTCTGATAATTAGTGAAGTATAGCATTTTAAAAATATATTTATTGGCTACTTCCATGTCTCCCTTTGAGAAGTGTCTCTCTATGTCATTTGCCCATTTTTAAGTGGGTTGTTTTTAGCTTGTTGATTTGTTTAAATTCCTTAAAGATGCTAGATATTAGATCTTTACCAGCTGCATAGTTTGCAAATATTTTATCCCATCCTGTTGGCTGTCTATTTACTTTTTGATAGTTTATCTTGCTGTGCAGAAGCTCTTTAGTTTAATTAGGACCCACTTGTCAACTTTTGTTTTTGTTGCAGTTGCTTTTTAGGACTTAGCCACAAATTCTTTCCTGAAGCCAATGTCCAGAATGGTGTTTCCTAGATTTTCTTCCAGGATTCTTAGAGTTTGAGGTTTTATATGTAAGTCTTTAATCCATCTTGAGTTAATTTTTATATGTAGTGAAAGGTATGGGTCCAGTTTCATGCTTCTACTTAATTGCTAGCCAGCTATCTCAGCACCATTTATTGAATAAGGAGTCCTTTCCCCATTGCTTGTTTTTGTCAACTTTGTCAAAGATCAGATGTTTGTAGGTGTGCAGCTTTATTTCTTTGCCCTGTATTCTGTTGCATTAGTCTATGTGTCTGTTTTTGGACCAAGGCCAGGATATTTTGGCTACTGTAGCCTTTTAGTATAGCTTGAAGTTGGGTAATTTGATGCCTCCAGCTTTGTTCTTTTTGCTTAGGATTGCCTTGGCTATTCTGGCTCTTTTTTAGTTCCAAATGAATTTTAGGATGTTTCTTCTATAATTCTGTGAAAAATTATATTGGCAATTTGATAGGCATTACATTGAATTGTAGATTGGGCAGTATGATTATTTTAATTATATTGCTTCTTTCCATTCATGAGCGTTAAATGTTTTTCCATTTGTTTTGTACTATATATCATTTCTTTCATCGGTGTTTTGTAGTTCTCCTTGTAGAGGTCTTTCACCTCTTTCATTAGGTGTATTTGTAGATATATATTTTTTCTATTGTAGCTATTGTAAATGGGATTTCATTCCTAATTGGACTCTCAGCTTGAACGTTATTGGAGTATAGCACTGCTACTAATTTTTGTACATGAATTTTGTATCCTGAAACTTTCCTGAAGTTGTTTATCAGTTCCAGGAGCCTTTTGCTCATGTCTTTAGGATGTTTTTCTAGATATAGAATCATGTTGTCAATGAAGAGAGAAAATCTCACTTCTTCTGCTCTTATTTGGATGCCTATATCTTTCTCTTGCTTGATTGCCCTGGCTAGGACTTTCAGTACTATGTTGAAAGCAATAGTGAGAGTAGACATCCCTGTCTTGTTCCAGTTCTCAAGGGAAATGCTTCCAGCTTTTGCCCATTCAGCCTAATGTGGGCTGTGGGTTTGTCATAGATGTCTCCTATTATTTTGAGGTATGTTTCTTCGATGTCTAGTTTCCTGAGTGTTTTTATCATGAAGGGATGTTTGATTTTATCAAAGGCTTTTTCTGTGTTTTTGAGAGATGATATAGTTTTGGTTTTCAATTCTGTTTATGTGGTGAATCACATTATTTATTTGTATATGTTGAACCAACCTTGCATCCTGGCAAGGATGTCTACTTGATTATGGTGAATTTCTTTTTTATGTGCTGCTGCATTTGATTTGCTTGTAGTTTGTTAAGGGTTTTTGCATCTGTGTTCATCAGGGATATTGACCTGTAGTTTTCCTTTTTTTGTTGTGTCCTTGCCAGGATTTGATATCAGAGTGATGCTGGTTTCATAGAATGAGTTACAGAGGATTCCTTCCTCCTTAATTTGTTGGAATAGTTTCAGTAAAATTGGTACCCATTTCTTCTTTGAATGGTGGAATGCAGCTGTGAATCCATCTGGTCTGGAGCTTCTTTTGGTTGGAGGTTTTTTGTTTCTGATTCAATTTCAGAACTCAGTGTTGCTCTTTTCCATGTTTCAATTACTTCCTGATTCAATCTTGGGAGATTGTGTGTTTCTGGGAATTTATCCATTTCCTGTAGATTTTCTAGTTTGTGTTCGTAGAGGTGTTTGTAATAGTCTCAGAGGATTTTGTATTTCTGTGGAATCAATTGTAATGTAACCTTTCTCATTTATGATTGGCACAGCATTTTTAAGCAAAGTTCTAGATGGTCCTGATCAGTTCATAAATGTACTTTATGTTATCTGAATGGATATTAAATTACCAGAAATTTGTAGAAACTTTAAATTGTTTAATTGATTATATCTATGTACTATATATATAATATATATCGCATATTGGTAATAAATATAGAACAAACACCTATGGATCTACCACCTAAATTAAGAAGCAGAACAGGCCAGGCGTGGTGGCTCATGCCTGTAACCCCAGCACTTTGGGAGGCTGAGGAAGGCAGATCACGAGGTCAAGAGATGGAGACCATCTTGGCCAACATGGTGAAACCCCGTCCCTATTAAAAACACAAAAATTAGCTGGGCGTGGTGGCACGCACCTGTAATCCCAGCTACTTGGACGGCTGAGGCAGGAGAATCACTTGAACCTGGGAGGCGGAGGTTGCAGTGAGCCAAGGTCGTGCCACTGCACTGCAGCCTGGTGACAGAGCGAGACTCCATCTTAAAAAAAAAAAAAAAAAAAAGAAGAAGAAGAAGCAGCAGAACATTGCAAATATTAACTCTATCTCTTTGCTCCTTACTTTCCTATCCTGTCCTCCTCCCTCCCATAATTAACCATAATCCTAAATCCTTAGATTTATTCTCTGATATTGCCATGTTATCCCTGTCTTTGGACATTTTCAGTCTGAATTAAAAAAAAAAAAAAACTAAATAAAAAAGTGTGGGAGGCATTGTTATAGAATGTAACTTCTATATAGAGTTTTTGTGAAGATTAAATAGATAAAGCATATAAAATGCACAATGCAATGCCTGGTGCTTCCTGGATTTAAAAAAAATCATTATTATTAGTATTAGTAGCAGTTTTACTACTATTATTATCATTATGTGTTGCTGTGTATGTGTAATTGTTTATTATAATTTAGTAATGAGTGAATCAACATAGTTTAATTGAAAGCTTTGTCTTAGTCCTTAGATAGTAAAATATTTTTTCTGTTATACATATTAACATTTTAATGAATTTTTTCTTCAATGATTCCATGTATGCCTTCTGTTTTATTATTGGAACACTGAGCATGTGGGAGTTATGTATATCCTACTGATCAAGATCATTGCCAGAGTCTGATTGTAAAAATTCAATAAATTGCAGCCTTAGTAATAAATGGGTTAAGAAGATAATTTGAAGCATATAATTCTATATCGACATTTGTCAATACCCTCCTGATACTTAGGCTGTCAAAATAAACAGAATCCCTGAACGACTGTGACAGAACTGAATCCAATCCTTCTCAATCACACTACATCCTACTCCAGTGTCTACATGAAGTGGAACATGCTTGTGCTGATCATCTTATGACCTTCCTAAAGTTTTAATAATTTACAAGCTATTCAAACCTCCTGGTTACCACTTTCTTTTTGTGAGGAAATTGGAATGAAGTACCTTATTACCCTAAAATTGTTTCCACAGATAAAAAAATAGTTTATAAATTAAAGATATTTCAGAATATTTGTACACATTGCATGCACATTTACAAACAAAGCATAGTTTTCAATTATGAAATTAATTAACATGTATCTAATAACACTAAAAGAGACTTTATAGATTTCCCTCAGCATTTTATGTCCCTGTAGCGTGTTACTACATATGCTATGTGGAAGGAAAAATTATATTTTGACAGTTTGCTATTCTCCTCAGGTTGTTGCTTAGCAGTGGAGATACTATCATTTCTTTCATTGTTTTTATCACATGCATAATTTTAAAAGACATGGTGCTTGTAATGGCTTTAAGAAATTATTACCTTCCAGAATTTTACTATACTATTAGTATGTTACTCAACAGGTACTTATCATACATTCCTGCTAAAATAGGCAATATTTTTCTCCACCCCTTTGCTTTAGTTTGATAAGAAAATATGAGGGAATTAATAACTATTTTATAAATAAAATCTGTTCTCTAATTAATACAGAAGCAGAAACAAAGTAGACATATTAAAGAGGATATCCTAATGATATCATAATGAAGCTCTAAATAATATTAGCTGTGTTGCTGTGTTGTATATTATAAAAGTATTGTGGGAAAAAAACATTTTCAGCAGGGCAAGTTATCTGGATTTAAAAGCAATGGAAGAACTTCCAAATAAGAATGTCAATAAATTCTCAGAATAAAATACTACAACTTTGAAGAAACTGTAATTAAAAGACAAATACTATGAATCAGAGTATTAAAATAATTAGACTGTTTCTATCATTAAAGTTTAAATGCCTCAGACAAGTAGATAAGAAAATACTAATATAATAATAGATAAATAAACACACTATGAACTGACAATTCACAATAGAGGAAAGAGAACAATTATGATAACATTAGAGAACATAAATATTATACAACATAAATATTCAAAACAGCTGAATAGAAAAGAGTTTATAAAATTAACGTTTTAACAAAATTTTAAAATTTCTAACTGACTAATACAACTCTGTAGGGAAGATATGAACTTTGGAGTTCAAAATATCTGTGTGCACTTTTTTAGGCCCATCATAGTAGTTCTTTAAAAATCTAGACTCTCTGACATAACAAAATCCGTATTTCTACTATGTGCACTTGTTTCTCTTTTATGATCCCTTGATGCCCTGCTTTTCAGTGGTGTCCTTAAGAAGGTCTTTGTCTTAGATTACAGTGTAACCTTACCATTTCTGCTACTAATTAACCTTTCTTCCCCTGAACTAGTTACACATTCCCTGTGCATGTTTGTCTTTCTTTGTTCTATTTGTGCTGTCTGTGAAATTTAGGAGAGGAACAAAGATTCTCTCAGCAAATGGGCGCCAAATCTTTTTACTGCTAACTCCTAGGTTCATGGATTCTCAACGGTCAGCTTGAGGCCATAATTGTGTTCATACGTCACCATAGATTAATCTCAAGAGCCTGCCCTCTTTCAATTTCTTTTCCCCTTACAGAAGCCTAAATATCATTTCCAGTCTCGTTGCCATTTAAACTTTCAACTAAACAACTTCAGGAGACACTTCTCAGGGGAGAAGTAGGGGGAAAAACGGTAGTTGAAAACTAGCTTCCACTGTGTATATATTCAGATAATCAGTAACAAAACTGGAGATTTTCCTGTCCCTCCATAACACATTCCTGAAAAAGGAGAAAGGTGAGATGTAGAACTTTCAGAAACCCAGAAGCAAGTCTCCTCTATATAAACATTTTAAGGTGCAGTTATTATTTTTCAATCAGAGCACCTTCAATGTGACCCTTGATCATTTAGTGCCTACTAAGAAAAGCTTAACCATCTATAGAAAAATATCATTTATCCTTCATCTAAAAACTGCTATATTCTCATTATTTTATTATTTATTTATTTATTTATTTAAGACGGAGTTTCACTCTGTCACCCAGGCTGGAGTGCAGTGGCGCAATCTTGGCTCACTGCAACCTCTGCCTCCTGGGTTCAAGCGATTCTCCTACTTCAGCCTCCCGAGTAGCTGGGATTACAGGTGTGTGCCACCACTCCTGGCTAATTTTTGTATTTTTAGTAGAGACAGGGGTCTCACCATGTTGGCCAAGCTGGTTTTGAACTCCTAACCTCAAATGATCCACCTACCTCAGCCTCCCAAAGTGTTAGGATTACAGGCATGAGCCACTGGGCCAGGCCCTCGTTAATTTATTTTAAATAAGAAATCACAGTATTTAAATATAGGCAGTTCCTAAATTTTGTTTTGTTTTGTTTTGTTTTGTTGTTTTGTGTTTATTTTCTTTCTTTTTCTTTTTTGAGATGGAGTCTTGCTCTGTCACCCAGGATGGAGTGCTGTGCCCCAATCTCGGCTCACTGCAACCTCCGCCTCCTGGTTCAAGTGATTCTCCTCCCTCAGCTTCCCAAGTAGCTAGGATTACAGGCACGTGCCACCACATCTCTTAAATTTTTTTTTAAATTTCAGTAGAGATGGGATTTCGCCATGTTGGCCAGACTGGTCTCTAACTCTGAACTCCAGATGATCCGCCCAGCACTACCAAAATGCTGGGTGTTCCACCCAACTGATCAAGTAAGATATCAAATAAGTATCATCTTATCAGATATACCCATTCTCTTTTAAGGCTAAGAATGAGAGGCATCTCCTTGGTTATGGCTTAATATTTGCTATGGCAAAATGTGCATACTTTCAAGAGAAATGCAACTCTCTGTGTATATGCATGAGTACATATGTTTACAAACACAATAAACAATAAGAAATTCTTTAAAACAAAACTAAAAATAGTAAGAAAAAATTCACAATTTTGTTTCAGTATTCATGAATTTTGTGTTTCTAGGTCAACTGTTTTTAACAGGATAATACATTCTATAGGATGTATAGAGGATAAAAATGAGACGTAGCTAATTTAAAAATGTCTGGGTTCTAATATCATTGAATTAAGACATTAAGAACAAAAACTCAAGTTTAAGACATCAAGTCAAATTCTCTGCCCAGTGCCCCATCAATAAAATGTTTATTTTCTTAGAATATGAGTTGTATACCACATTTTACTAAATTGTTTACCTTATATTGTGCACTTAGGCTACAGTTCACCTAGATGCAAATATTTACACATTTTTTTCTGTCCTTAATACATTTCCTGACTCTCCACTAAGAACAGTTATCTTCCGTGGTGGGTAAATTAGTCCTGTCATATTAAAAGTTCGATTTTTTTTATAAATTTATGCTTTAATTTATTACAAATTTTTGACAACTTAGAATGACTACCAATAATTTAATTCTTATGGAATTTAATATGTGTTGTCTTCTCAGGGTTGAATATTACTTTTGTCATGATATATTCTATTTTCAATACACTGGTGAATTATATTTGTGAATATTTTATTTAGAAATTTATTTCACTAGAATTTTAAAATTTGGTTGTGTTATGTGGTTATAGAGCCAATAATGAAAAGTTAAAAAGTTTGACGACTTTTCTTATGCTCTCAATTACTGTAAATAATGGAAACTACTTTCTGAAGGCATTTCAGAAGTCAGAATAAAATAATCTCAGTGTATTCTAATTTAGGACAAAATATATTTACTATTTTCATAATTTCCAATTTTTTCCTTCAAATTTTTATTACGTATTCAGCCAACTTTGTTAAATAAAGTTTTCTTTGTAAATTACCTGTTTTACTTGGATTTTCAGATGTAATGGTTCAGTGTTGTATATGTCATTCTACATATGCAAATTATTTTTATTTTGTGAAATGATAAAAGTACATTAAACTGTATAGATCTTTCATCATTATATGCCTGGGTACATACTCACCCTCCCATATCAGAAATTATTAATATTTTTATTGTATTCTTCAAATCTTATGTTTTATCCCAAGTCCCACTTTTTTCAAAGATAATTATTATTTAATTTATTACACAAGTGTGTGTACACATATATATACACACACACAAATACATATATGTGTGTTTGTGTGTATATGTGTGTGTATATATACTTTTGCCTGGGATTAGACATTTTTTCCCTATTCCTCTGGCTATGTACAGTTAAAAACTGGGACATATATAAAACGTATTCTGAAAAGTGGAGAGAGAGAAAATCAGGCAGTTTAGGGACCTCAGTACCAGAAAAATGATGTAGTGATGAGTTTCCTGGATTTTCTTTTTGATTCACATATTCCAAACTGGGAGCTGGCTAAGATAGTAACCTGGTAATGCCAACGGAAACATATTTTTATAAAGTCCTAACATATGCCTGCTATTCCTAACTAAAAGACCAGAAAAATGGCAATCTAGCAAGACAGAAACTTTTATACAATAAACATTTTATTGAAGAAAAACACCTTAAGGAAGACCATGACACCACCCTCATCCAGCCAACAAATGCAGAATTCAGAGCCTAGATTTTCATTGTCTCTAGGTTGTAGTGAAGTCTATAAACCTCCCTTCTCTACCCTACAGGGCTGGTGTCAGAGAAGGCTGAGTTGGGTACCAAGACATTCATTATCTCCAGGTAACAAGGACCCTCACATGGTATTAACGAAGACCAAATGGTAAGCCTCAATTTTCACTTCTACCTTGCAGTAATGAACTGTTACTCTTTCTTTTCCTCACAGGGAAGGTATTAAAAGATGTCTCTTGGAGAGTCAAGAGTTTCACCATCACAGTAGCAATAAGGCTTCCCATCCCCCAGCCATCTTAGTGTAAGTACGGGCCATGTGAGGTACAGAAACAAGGCACCTCTTCTCCTACTAGATAGGGAGATATTAGTAGAAATCTAGCAAGGAACCACAATAATTAGTAGCTTCCCTCCTTGAGTGTAGATGTCGGCCCATTGTGGAACCGAATTTCTGTCCCCTTCTGGCAGTAGCAAATGCCCCACTCTTCCCCTGCTAGAGTGATGTCAGAGAAAGAGAGCTAAAACAGATTTAAATAAGATGCAACATTTTGTAATACCCAAAATGTCTACTTGTTGATATAAAATTATACATCATACCAAGAACCAAAAAGATATCAAACTGAATTAAAAAAGTAATCAATAGATGTTGACACTGAGATAACAGAGATGTTACAATTATCTGGCAAAGAATTTAAAGCAGCCATAATAAAAATACTTAACTAAGCCACAATAAATATGCTGAAACATAGAAATAGGAAGCTATGGCAAGGAAGTAGAAAGTCTCAGCAAAGAAATTAAAGATATAAAGAAGAAGTAAGTAAAAATTATAGAACTGAGAAATAAAATAATTGAAATAAGTAACTCAATGGATAGTTTCAACAGCATAATGGATGAAACAGAGGAGACAAACAATGACCTTGAAGATATAACAACACAAATTACTTAATGAGAATAGAAAGAAAATAGACTGAATAAAAAGTAGACAGAACTGGGCAGGACAGTGGGGTTATAATGAAAAACAAAAAACAAAACAAAAAAAACTAACATTCATGTTATTAGAGTCCAGGAAGGAAACAAAAACGGTGAGACTGTAATATTACTTAAAAAAAATAGCGGCTAAAAATGTCTCAAATCTGGCAAAAGACAGAAACACATTAGTCTAAAGAAGCTAAGTGTGATAGTGACAGCTGTCAACCTGACTGGATTAAGAAATACTTAGAGAGCTGGAAAAACCTTATTTCTGGGTAGGTCTGAGAGGGTATTTCCAGAGGAGATTGGCATGTGAGTTGGTGGACTGGCTAGGAAAGATCTGCCCTCAATGTGGATTAACTGAGGATCCTGATAGAACAGAAAGGTCAAGAGAAGACAAATTCTTTCTCTTTCTATTCTGCAGCTGGAATACCCTTCTGCTAACCTGGGACATCCAGGCTCTCCAGCCTTTGGATTACAAAACTTACACCAGTAGCCCCTCGGGTTCTTGGGCTTTTGGCTTCGAGAGTTACATGATTAGTTTCCTTGGTTCTGAGGCTTTTATACTTGGACTAAACCATAATACCAGCATTTCAGGGTCTCCAGTTTGCAGATGACTTTTCACAGGACTCCTTGGCCTCCATAATCAATTAAGCCAATTCCCTTAATGATCCCTTCTTTATCTATCTATCTATCTATCTATCTATCTATCTATCTATCTATCTATCATCTATCTTATTGGTTATGATTCTCTAGAGAACACTGAGCAAACTCCAAACAGGATAAAACAAAAAATGTTACACCACAAGACATGACAGTTACACTTCTGAAAACTAAAGACAAAGAAAACACACTGAAAGCTGTGAATGAGAAATGACACATTACCTATAAGGCAAAAATAATTCTAATAGGTGACAGGTTTCTCATCAGAAACCATAAAGGCCAGAAAGAAGAGAACTATCAGCAAGATTCTATATCTAATGAAAATATCCTTCAGGGATAAAGAGGAAATCAAGATATTCTCCAATGAAATAAATTAACATGAACTGGAACTTTATATAAAGGAAAATATTCAAATCTCCAATAAGTATACCGAACAATATTTAACATTATCTATCATTGGATAAACAAATTCATTCCTCCATGATACACCACTTTTTCACCTACGGAATAGCTAAAATCAAATGTATTTACATTATTAATTATTGGCAAGGATGTAGAGGAACTGGAACTTGTATTCACTTTTGGCAATTGTATAAATTGGTTAAAAGACTTTGGAAAACTGCTTGTATCTACTAAAGCTAAACATATGCCTTCATCATGACTCAGAAAATCCATTGTTATGACATACCTGAAAGACATGAGTGCATAGATTCTCAAAAATCATATCCAAAATGATATTTACAACAGGTTTATTCATATTTCCAAACTGGAAACAACTCATAAATCTACCTATAAGAAAATTGATGAATGGTAATATACTCAAAGAATGAAATACTACCAACCTGTAAAAAAATACTACCCACCTATAAAAAATAAATAACTACCCACCTATAAAATATAAATGCTACCCACCTATAAAAATAAATGCTACCCACTTATTAAAAATGGATACTACTTACCTATGAAATAATAAAATCTTAATATGCAGAATAATGTAGATTAATTTTATCAACATTATGTTGAGCAAAAGAAGTGGGACACAAAGGAGGATATATTGTATAAATCCATTTATATGAATTTCAAGAATTGACTAAATGATGGTTTAAAAAGCCAGAATAATTAGAAAACTGAGGATGAGAAATGAACAGAAAAATGAATGAGGGAATCTTCTGGAGTCTTGAAAATTATTGTACATCTGATTTTGGGTGGTACATACACTATCTTCAAGCTCTACACTTTTGTGTGTGTATGGACGGTTGGACTACAACTGGCTGAAGTGTGTTTTCTAACACTAAATTTTTTGAGGTCCTCTACAAAAAAAATCCAAAAAATTAGCTCTGCTTGGTGGTGTGTGCCAGTAGTCACGGTTACTGGGGAAGCTGAAGTGGGAGGGTTGCTTGAACATGGGTTGAGGCTACAGAAAGCCAAGATTGTACCACTGCACTCCAATCTGGGTGACAGAGCGAGATCCTGTCTCGAAAAATACATACATACATACATACATACATACATAAATACAGTTTGAAGCTGACTTTTTCAAATTGCAAAGTCCCTGCAATCTCCATTATGCCATATTGCTCTCCTAAAATAAATAATACCATCTATATCTAATTCTAAAATTCAGTAACCCTGAAACATGGAAGAGAATGTATCCTGAATAATAATACTGATGAAATCATATTAATGTAGGAACAATTCAACAATGTTGAATTCAATATGTCAAAATATTCAACAATGTTGAATTCAATATGTCTAATTATAACAATTCAATATGTTAAAGAACAAATGAAAGAATAGGACCTTGATTACACTCATGGTATGTGGGTTCAACAGTAATACTGACACACTATTTGAAAGGTAGGAGTTTTCTTTTTCTAAAAAGATTTAAATTATTTGGATATACTGCAAAACTGCTTTTTTTTTTTTTTTTTTTTGAGACGGAGTCTTGCTCTGTCGCCCGGGCTGGAGTGCAGTGGCCGGATCTCAGCTCTGCTTTTTAAGTGTAAACATATTTAAAAAGGTAAATAGCACATAAAGACAAATAAGACATTAATATAATTAAAATAATATGTAATTTGATATAATATTCCTAAGGATCCCTTCAAATTAAGATATTCTCACTAAATCTCTCCCAGCCTATTGCTTATCTGGCTTATCTAATTCTGTCTCAGGTTTTCAGTTATCTCCAATGTGCTGAACACATTTTGTAGCGTTAGGCCAGACCTCCCTCCACCTCTCTCATCCCCTTTGCTATCTAAACATTTAGTGGATACTTCCACAACAGAATGCCCTATAATAAGCTCATCATCCCCTCCTCGGAATCTATTGGTGTATTCTCAAAATCATATTGCAGTATCACAGTTAGCCTAGTCACCCAGCTAAGAATATTGTGTCATACTTCACCACTTTCAGTTACTTTATATCTTTGATTATATGCATATAATATCCTATGCACAACATGCTGTTGTTTTTTGTCCCTCTTATTATTCCTATTTTTAACCATTTTTTTGATATAGCTCAAATGACTCTAATTAACACTCTATCTTTAATTCTGTGCATATATCTGTTTCTAATTGTCTAATTATATTATAATCTTGTATATAATATTGCTGTATTTTCTATTGGAAGATAACTGCATCTAGTCCCTTGCCATTAAGACTATCCCATACATGCAGCCTTCTCATGTGAAGGCAATGGTATAAACAGACATTTCCTCCTATGTATTATACACCAGTATTTATGGACTCTTTTCTGAAAACAGACTGAATATCTGAAGTAAAAGAGAAGGATATCTATCTACAAAAGTTAAGGCTTTTATTTGTTTATATCATGCTACATTGCTTTTCTTTTCCTCTAAAAGGAATTGAGGGAAATTCTTCTCTTTTTATTCTGCATGAGGCCTGACATTTATGGCTGGAGGTCACACTAGGTCCAAAATTTCTGCTCTGAAGAAATCATAAGGGTGTCAAAACACTTTCTCACACTATTGGTAGAGTTAAAGGGTAGAATTCACAAATATTTGGCTTTAACAGACGGATTTTGTCTATCTACCTTATTTTGTAAGTGAGCTATGCCTCCTTCTCTTGGCTACAAAACCAGTAGGATACTTGAAGAAGGTGGGAGCAATGGATTCTTACAGCTGTACCCTCCTTGGCAGTATATTTAGGAGAGAAAAAGGAAATGGTATCTTGCAATTTGTTTTAAGAATTTCAATCCAAGGGATTAAAGCACTATCTAATCAGTAGAGTGGCAGGAACTCCAGTTTGACTGACATGATCTCACAGATAGTTGTTTTATTTTTAAATTTTTAAATGAATGAATATATGCATGAGAAAAGCAAATATAAAATGTTTATCTTTTGAATATATTTAGCTCTTTTAATTTTCATTTTGGAAGGGAACAATCAACACTTGACTATTTAACCCAAACCACGTTTCCCAAAGTGTGATTTGCAGAACCCTGATTTAAGCAGCTGTTTGATAGGAATTAAGTGGTAGAAAGGCTTCAACAATCAAACACATTTGGAATCACATAGCTAAGCAAGGTTAAATAAGTTTCTTCTCTTCATGAGTTAGAGCATTAGATGTGCAAACATACCTTAGAATCTGTTGGCATATGCAGATTTTCCACAGTTTTTGAATATGGCACTTTTTAATGGATTGTCTCAAGATAAAAATATTTTATGGATTTCATGTTACATACAGCATGCTTTGCAAAATACTACTGTAGACTAACCATATATATTTTTCTATGTTTTCCTAACATTTCTGCTTTTTTATAAAACTATTTTCCTTTCATTCTCTGTTCCTGCTTGTTTAGTTTTCTGACCTTACAAAGCATCCACTGAACACGGCTTAGCAGGAGGTAGAAGCTATTTATTGTGGTGACAAACTAAGTAACCTAAGAGGGTAAGAGCATAAGAAGAGATAAAAGGATGTTATTCTTAAAAAAAAAAAAAAAAAAAAAAAAAAAATCACTGTTTTTTTTCCTGGTCTACTGGATACTTTGTAGACTCATTTCACTATAATACAAACGACTACATACAATGTCAACCTAAAGTACATCTTGCCTCCAAATCCTTTCTGGGTAGCCATATAAGCCATTCAGTGATTTCATTAGCCTCAGAACTGTCATAATCCACATACTATTAATAGCATTTAGGTACTTGAGTTTAAGTAAAATATAAAATCTAAAAAAAAAATGACGAAGTTAAAAGTGCTGTGAAATTTCACTATAGTTAATAGTACATGGATTCTTTTTCATCAATACTATTCTAACTCTCCCATTGAGTGATTATTGTGTTGGATTATTAATTCAATGATTTTGGCTTCCTTTTATACTAAAAAGTTTAGGAGTGAATTATAATAGAGATAATTCTGAAATTATTTATTGAGATTCAGCCTCATATTCCTTGTGATTCATTTATGATATAATTAATATGTGATATTTCCAAGATTCAGAATTTATGATAAACAAGATTGTTCTGGAATGAAACAACTTCTCATAAGTAAATTACATATACTAAAGCACAGAACCCCACAGAACCCCTTTCTATGACTGTAAATCAGATGAAATCGTACTATGCTATATTTTATATGAATCTTTGAAGAACTAGTAGAATCCTGAATCCTTTACCAGTTTTTGCCCTAGCCAAAGTTCACATGGTAGATATACAGATGGTATAGTGCAGGCGTTTAGTACAAAGCTTTGACCTCAAACTTCCATGTAGAACGTACAGTTGTGACTTGGGTAGAATGACCTTTGAGTCAGGGTTATTCTTTTAATGCTTGTGGTCCAAAGTTTTGACTACAACAATAATGAAAATCGCTCCATGCTCTGTTTTTCTGTCTATATCTATATGTATCTTCTAACTTTTCCCCTTGCTTCCTTCAAAATATTTAGCACTTTTTAATTTAGTAATTTATTCCATATTGATTATTGTTGTCATCATTTTGTTCCTGTAAGGATATATTACATTTTTAAAAAAATCCATTAATATAAATCTTGATAACTTTTCTGAAGAATCGTAACTTTTTTCTTTTTTAATTTTTTTTTTTTTTTCAAAATGAAGATTCCTTTTTGATAGATTTGGAATGAGATCTCTAGTATACTTCATACAGTAGAAAAATTATCCATCATCATTCTTTCACAGATCAAATAACTTAAATCTGGAAAAATAAAATGTTCCCCATTGATATATACCTTCTTAATGGGGAAAACAAATTACGTTAAAACTAATTTGTATGTTTGCCATGAAGTTGAATGGAGACATATTGAAGGGAAATGTATGTCCCTTGTTCTCTAGGAAGGTGCCAAATCCTCTTTTCACCAAAAAAATGACCATTTGTTCTGCCTTTGTTTACAGTTTGAATTTCTGCTTGACTTCTTCAATTGTGAAATATGGATCTCTGCAAGCACATTAGAATATTTTCATAGTTTAGTTTCCAAGTAGCGTTCTGCTTAGGGCCAATCCGATATCAACTATTCAGCAGCTGTGAATTAAGCCAGCCTTAGGGTTGGAATCAGATTTCTTTAGTACCCTCATGCATGCCATATAGTTGTTTAGCAAGCTGAGACATTTCTTGGTCCCTAGGAAATGAGAGAATATTTCTGTCAGTAACCTGATTTTGGAAATGTGAGTGAGCTCTTGATAAAATTTCATTTTGAATCTTTGCTCTGCTACTTAAGCTATCAGTTTACACAGACTTCCAGAGTTACAGAAGAGTTATTCATTGAAAAAAATATATTTTTTAAAATTCCATGCTCAATTATCAGTCAATGTATCACAAGATTGAGCAGGTTCAAAAAAAAAAAAAAAAAAAAAAGGTCTCTAGATCCACAGAAGGCGTGTGACTGAAATGCAATTAAATGCTTGATGATACACACTAGAAATGCACAGAAAGAATGAAGAGATTAAAGTACAAAATTTCTTGAAATTAGATGGTCTATATGAATAAAATAATTGTATAACAATAATCTAAATGACACTTTTTGTTAACAATTCTAACAAATACTCTGCTCCTTCTTTAGGCTAGCCCTGTTTACTGCTGCTTACTCTAGGAAATAGAATTTGTCAGTGAACATGGAACCATTGTTTACCTGTAAAATTTGTGTTGGTTTTCAAATATCAGTCCTCAAACAATCGTCTCTTTTCCTTCATTCATGTTTCTCAGAAAGATCTTATCCATTACCACATAGTTCACATGAACCCTACAGGCTCAATAATTTCTTATCTTTCTAATGTCCAGATAGCAATACACAAGATGTACTCATCATTTTAGAGACAAACATGGTGGAATAGACAAAGGAAAAAATACATGTAAAAATTTTCTTTTATAGTCAAAATCACTTCTTAAAAAACATGCTAGGTGAGGTGACTGTCACTTGTAATCCCAGCTGCCGGAGAGGCTGAGGCAGGAGATTTGCTTGAGGCCAGGAGTTCTAGGCTGTAGTGAGCTATAATCATGTCGCTGAGCTGTTTCTTAAAAAGCAAAGAAAGAAATATTTTTATATGATAGGCAGTAAGCTGAATCATGAAATACGTATTTTTATAGTTCTTTATAATTTTCAATTTGACTTTTTAACTTTGTTATCTTTGAGTGTCACGAGAACCAAAGCAGTACACGATACACAAACATTAATTTTCCTGTTTTACAAGTAATGTTAGCAAGTATTTGCAAAGTCTTTAGTATGTTCCTGTTTAGTGAATGTTTAGAATGTGCCTGTTCCAAATGTGCTATATTGATGAACTTATTTGGGTTTTATAAAACTCAAAAAAAGAAGCACTATTATTTTCTCCATTTACATGTAATGAAGGAATCATGTCATAGAAAGTAAGTAACTTTTCAACATCCCACAGTTAGAATGGTAGAGCCTGAATACAACCCAGGCAATCTGGCCTCATAGAATTTCATCGTAACCTTATATTGTACTGCCTCTCACATCACAAATAAGGAATAGGGCATCATGAAATTGTGATTTTTTTGCATTGTTAAGTAAGCATTATTATAATCATTCTGTTCTATAGTTCTTGTCTTCTGATTTTAATTTATGAGAGATTAAAAAAACCTAGTGAGCATAATGAAATTTCTGAATAAAACTTAGGTCAGTGTTTTTCTCAAATCCAGTGAAATGATTTAATTTCTAGATGGGTGTCATTCTTTTGATCAAGAAAATGCCAATCAAGAAACTGTGACCAAATGGTAGCAATTTTTTGTTAATGGTAAATTATGAGTTTGTGAATACATGATACATATGAGCAAAGCTACAATTGCTACATTCTAGCTAAGTGGAATGAATAGAATCATTATCCAACTAAGATTTATAAGTTCATAACAGGAACTTGTGTAGGTGATTGATATACGTTATGAAACAAAGCAAAGACCCCTATCTTTTATGGTCTACAGACAAGCAAATGAAGCAAAACAAAAAAGACACAAAGGAAAAGAAACCCGTAGTATACACATAAATTGTAAGGCCTTAGGAATTACAGAGAAAAATAAAATATGAAGCATGGTAAGAGGAAATCTGAAACTTGAAGGGGCTTATGATGGTGGAATGACTGCAGTTTTTAACAGGTATACAGATTAGGTCCAACATTTAGGCAAAAATTGTAAAGAGGTAAGAAAGGTAGTTATCCAATTTTCTGAGCAGCATTCCAGGAAATGGAATAACTACTATAAAGGATAAAATGGGGAATGATGGATATAGTCAAGACATAGTAAAGTGGTCAAGAGAACAGGTTATGTAATTTACATACAATTAAAACGTTAAAAGTGTTAAATATTTAAAGATGGTAACAATAGAGAATTAAACAAATTTGGGGTCCTCTTGAACACTGGACATAGGCTTCATGCCCATGAAACTGGCCTTGGTGGTGGACTAAACAATCTTGGTGACAGTCTTATATCTTGGAGGGATGTAAGATTAGAGATGCAGAGGGGCCAGATCTTGTAGTACAATGTGAGCCATAGAGAGCTTCTGCTTTGACTCTGCGTGAAATAGGGAACTACTGAATGGTTTTGAACGAAAGAGTGACATGTTTTTACTTATAGTTTTAAAAAGACCTCTTCTGCTGCTCTTTTAAGACTAAAATGTAGACTGGCAAGGATAGAAGCAGGAAAAAGTTACATTAATAGTTAATAAATTAATTGAGTTGGATGAAAATACTTTTAAGAAATCTGATGTATTTGCAGTAAATCTAGTAGTTCTACCTTATATTTGTAAATATGCATGTGTATATGGTAGTATAAACATATATTAAGAAGACCAGTTCAAATTAAGAGGACTATGTGGCTTTATGTAGATTGATTATAAGAGATAAAAATAAAACTAGTTCCCAAAAAGAGGGTTATATACAGTGATGATTGACATTATATTCAATGTAAATTTGCAGTTATGGAGATCTCATGCATTATTAGATTTCAGTTCTGTTGATAATCAGAGTATACACTTAAAAACATCTAATGAATGAAGGCATGTGAATCATTATTGAAAGCAACCACAAATCTAAGATAAATATGTGTGAAAATATTTTTTAGATGACATCTTTTGAAGGAAGTTGTACATTTGACTCTTAATGGTATTTCTGAGTGATAACCTTTGTCTTGGTCCTTAGTTAATGGATCCTGAATAATATATTCATAATAACAATTTTATTATGCTGGCTTCAGAGTTAAATTGAGCAGTTTTTTGTATACATGCACATTCTAGGCTTTATAAGTTAAGTTAGATGTACAGAAAGTCAAACATTAATGTTGACAGAAAGTCAAACATTAATTAACATTCACAACATAGAGAAATCCTCCTTCAAGTATTTTTGTCAACTTTTAAAAGGAATATTGAAATTCTGTATCATTATAAAGTGAGAAAAACAGCCAAATTTAATTAATATAACCTATACTATAAATACAATTTTAAGAGTTTATTGCTTTCAAAAACAAAAAGATGGCTAGAGACAAATAATTCATGATCTCTAAAAATTTATTGTAAAAAATAAGATAGGGTAGGATTCTGGATAGATGGATGCATTGTTAGGGTAGCTTGTGAATCTCCCCCAATTTCCTAAATTAAAAAAAAAAAAAGATGGATAAATTAATATAGCAAAACCAAATGTCCCATTGAAATGTCTACATAGAATCACATGAAAAAATGGTTTCATAAACTCTAAAATATGTGTGTGTGGTCAAACCTACAAAACCCACATGGAATAAGAAACTGCAAGAGGAGAATCAGAAGAAAAGTAAATAGGTTCTTGCAGCCCTGGAATCTGATGAACCCTCAAGTCACCCAAGATAATCTTCCCCGTTTAAACTGAGAAGAGTATCCTAAACTGAGAGAGTGGTTTTAGGCCTAAACAAATGGGTGATTTTAAGGAGACTCTTCAAAGGAAAGAAGCAGTCTGAGCCTTTCGAAATCTAGAACCTAAAAAGCCAAAGCTCACATCCAGGATAAGACCCTCCATTACAAAGAAAGTGTTGGAAATATGATGGAAATGAGCAGGACAGAGATACAGGGGAAGAGAGAAGAGTTTAGGGGAATGATATCTCAGAAAGCATGTGAACATGTTTGATAATTTTATAAAAATAACAGAAGAAAACTCTAGAATGGTGGAGTTAGCAAATCTATGCTGGCTCATTATTACATTTTGAAAAACACAAAAACATTAATCTCATTTAAAAATGAGCACGTAAAATGTGTTATATATAAATAAGGGAATACTCACCTGTAATTGCAGCACTTTAGGAGGCCGAGGTGGGTGGATCATGAGGTCAGGAGTTCGAGACCAGCCTGGCCAACATGGTTAAACCCGGTTTCTACTGAAAATACAAAAATTAGCTCAGCATGGTGGTGCACACCTGTAATCCCAGCTACTCAGGAGGCTGAGGTAGGAGAATCAATCGCTTGAACCAGGGAATCGGAGGTTGCAGTGAGCCAAGATCGCCCCACTGTACTCCAGCCTGGTGATAGAGTGAGACTTTGTCTCAAAAATAAATAAATAAATAAACAAATAAATAAACAAATAAGTAGTACTTAAATAATTATGCTTCCATAAAAACAATTATAAAGAAAAGAGATAAAAAGCAGGATAACATTCATAAAAGAGTAAAAGCATAATAGAAAGACCTGCTCACAAATTAAAAAAAATTCCTTGTATTTCAAAATGATCTAAAATTAGTGTCAAAAAAAAAAAAAAAAGAAGAAGAAGAAGAAAAAGAATGAGTCCATGTCCTTTGCAGGGACATGGATGAAGCTAGAAGCCATCATTCTCAGCAAACTAACACAGGAACAGAAAACTAAACACCACATGTTTTCACTCATAAGTGGGAGCTGAACAATGAAAACGCATGGACACAGGGAGGGGAACATCACACACCTGGGCTTGTCAAAGGGTGTGGGGCAAGGGGAGGGAGAGCATTAGGACAAATACCTAATGCATGCGGGACTTAAAACCTAGATGATGGGTTGATGGGTGCTGCAAATCACCATGGCACATGTATACCTATGTAACAAATCTGTACATTCTGCACATGTATCCCAGAACTTAAAGTAAAATAAAAAAAAAATTAGTGCAAAAATAATTGAAGCTCTGAAAGAACAACTTAAATCACAAGTCAAAGAAAATAAGAAATGAGGTCAAGAAAGTATTTGAGAGAGATATGAAAAGAAATAATTAAATTTTTTTAAATAGTCATAATTTCATAAGATATATAAAATATGCAAGTATGAGATTTTAATATTTTTAAATGAAAAATTGAAATGGATTTGAGTCAAAGTATTAGATATGGCATATGAGACATGATAAATGAACACACTAAAATAGGATTTTTCCCGCAACAAAACGAAACAGTACAACAGAAATGCAATCTTTAAATGTCACTGAAAAAAATCTACTGTAAACAAAATATTGCAGTGTCACAGTTCATACATAAAGTAACACGAAATGGCTCACAGATTGACATATCCCAGGAAAAGTAGTAAGTTTTAGTAGAAAGGGAAAGAAATAAACAATCTTTGAATATTTAGCCAGACAGGTTATGTAATGTACAAAGAAAGGAAAATCAGATTGTCAACAATCTTTTTGACAATGCTTAAGACCGTAAGACAATGAGATAATATATTTAGAATATTCAAGCAAAGAAAAGCTAATGTTTTATGTTTAGTCAAACTGGACAGAGATATTTATTAGGACCATAAAACACTCAGAAAAAAAAAATTCTATGAATTTTTTAGAAATATAGCAGGTGAAATATTTCCTACAATTAATGATGAGATTTGTAATTTATTTTAATAGATGATTATTATCAAATTATTATAGCATGTTGATTTTTAGATACATTTAAATCATGCTTTAATAATCTTTGTCTTATATTACTCTAAGTAAGTCATTCTTAACAAATGAAATTTTCATGAAGGTTGCTGTGAGCGTGTCATATAAAGGCTTGGCTCTCGATTACATTTTAACGTCTCAGTTTACAATACGGTTTCCATGGGTTAGATTGTAGAAGTGTATGTGTTGGGGAGGAAGAAAATACATCCAAGTGTATGAAGTAATTTATATTTGTACATAGATCTAAAACACCAGAAATATTCTTCTACACCAGGATTGCCTATTTTATAAGAAAAAAATTAGAAAACACCCTAAGGCTGTGTCAATCCTATGTCAAAATGGATTGATAAATTCAGCATGAGAACTGTAAAGCTGTATATATTTTTTTAAATTATAGTTGAATTTTATTTATTTATTTTTAATATTTTTTCTCATTTTAGGTAGATTTCTAATGAGCCAAGATACCTAAGTTAATACTATAAAATTTTATCTCGTTAATATCTCTCTCTATACATGTCAAATATTGTACTACTCAGACATATTTTGGTGGGTGGGTTCCATGCTAAATTTTTTTTATTATTTGAAATATTCAGACAGTCACACTATAATGACAGCCTATTTTCTGAATCCATGAGCAACTAAGTTTTAGTTGTGATATTATCACCAGTTGAAATATTTCTGTCTTAAAAAAAAGTGAATCATATTACTTAAGAATTTAACCAGAAAATAAATTGCAAAACACCACCATAAAGGAAGGTAGTTCATGAAGTTTTATAATTATACTGGCCAATATGTAGACTCTAAAATCTACCCTCCAGTCAAAGTAAATAGGATTTCAATGGTTGTTGAAATTTTGGCAGAATTATTTATAAATAACATATCACATTAAGTTGAAGAGATAAGAAAATGAAAATAAATTATATGTTTCCTGAAAATAATTATATTTAATCTCAATTTCAGATATCACTGCTTTATTTTTATTGTTACTGAGATTATTATAATATAAATCAAGATGTCAGAAAGATATGAGATACCATGTGGTTGAATAAGAGAAAATGTAAGGAAAATTAATTATTAACTTCCTCCCAGAGAATGTAATATGACTTGAATAAATCAAGTTGATCTAGCTAGTTATCATCTACCATCTACCTATCTCTTATCTACCTACTGATGTATTGAATATATTGTGTCCCTAAACTTTAAAATGTTATAAAAGCCTGTGTGCAAATTGTTTTTCTCTTTAATTTAAAATTAATCTTTGTAAGAGTGGAATTACATTTTATTTTTTTTAAATCAGCCTCAAAACTATCTTAGCTTATAACATGCCAGAAATAAAATTTTCTCTTAATGTTTCTCTAAAATCTCAGTCTTTATATAGCATGCTTTACATAAGAGTGTGTACAGAAATGTAAGTTTTATTATATACATTTTGGCTCTGCTGAATTTATTGCCCATGAATGAGGACTTAGATTTCAGGAAAGCAGTAGTGTGAATGATGTGGAAGGTGGTGAGAGACATTGTGTTGGTTCAAGTGGGTGATAGATTGAGGAGCATTTGTAAGCTGGAACCTCCTAGTGATGTAAATACCTGGACATATGTACATATAATTTTCTAAAAAGCTCTCCAGTCACCCTTTCTACTTTTCCATATAGATCAAGATTAATTTTTGTGCATCATTTTTCATTATTGGGGTATCAAACTCAGTGGCTTCAGAGGCCTACTCTTAACATAAAATGCATTTCATTAATAGGCAAGATAAAGATGGAGATGACTGTAGAGAACTTGGAATTTCAAGATCCACTAGGTGCTAACAGTATATACGAGGGGCTAATGTAAGATCTGCAGATTTTTTAACAGAAGTAGGAAGTCTGCGTTTCTAAAGGAAATAAGCAATTTTTAAAATACTGAATTGTTAAAATTAAATGTATATATGAAAAATAAAATATTAAAGGAACAACAAAATTAATTTAGGGGACAGTAATTTTTTTATTATTATTATCTGCATTACAACCTCCATCTTCCATCTTAACAGATTTTTCTTCTACTCTGAGGAAAGCTTTTTCTTGAGCCAGATATTTTTATTGCTGTATACAAAGAGAAAAACAAGTATAGCTTAAGCAATTTCCCCACTTTGTCCAAGACTGTATAAATACTACTGGACAAACCTCCCCATGGTTAACATCTATAATTTTTGTTTACCTGAAAATGACTTCAAATTGGTTTAATATTTGTATACTATTTTCACGCAGTATACAACTCTGGTTGGCATATTTTTTTTTTTCCTTTAAGTAATGTGAAAATGTCATGGCAGCATAAAAAAATACACACTACATAAAATAGTAAAGAAAGTTGTTTGGACTGAGGAGATTACACCAACAATAAAAATATTGATATGGGTAAATATGTTGGTAGATATATAATTGTATTGGTCCATTCTCAAGCTGCTACTTACTGGGTAATTTATAAAGGAAAAAGGTTTAATTGACTGAGAGTTCTGCAGAGTTGGGGAGGCCTCAGGAAAATTATAATCATGGCAGAAGGGGAAGCAACACATCCTTCTTCACATGTGGCAGGTAGGAGAAGTACTGAGCAAAGTGGGACAAGCCCCTTATAAAACCATCAGATCTCATGAGAACTCACTCAATATCACTGAGAACAGCAGGAGTATAACCGCCTCCATGATTAAATTACCTCCCACTGGGTCCCTCTCATGACATGTGGGGATTATGGGAACTACAATTCAAGATGGAGTGGAGACACAGCCAAACCATATCAAAAATATATTTTCATTAGCTTAATTTTATTCTCCTAAATTTGTTCATTGAAGCAAAAATTCTAACAATGTATTGTAGGTTTCATAAAATATGTAGATGCTATATATAAAAAAAATAGCACAAAGGAATGGGAGTAAATGAAAATATATGACTGCAGTCTTTTTTCATTTTACGTGATATGGTAAAATATAAACAGTAAGAGTCAATGATAAGTTTGAAATGCATATTATAATTTCCAGATGTAACACTAAAAAATATATATATATATAAGAGAAAGAGGGTGCCAATGAGAGAAAAATGAGAAAGAAATACATCTTTAAAAAAAAAGACCTGAATTGAATCTTACTAATAATTAAATTGAACCATATTAATAATAAAATAAAGGGCGAGTGCGGTGGTTTAGATCTGTAGTCTCAGCACTTTGGGAAGCCATCAAGCCATGGTGGATCACTTGAGCCCAAGAGTTGGAGACCACCCAGAGCAACAAGGCGAGATCCTATCATTGTAAAGATTAAGTAATTATACAGGAGCAATGGCACATATCTGTAATCCCAGCTAGTGGAATTTTTTGATTTTGGGTATTAACCTAATCTTAAATTCCTGGGATAGATCCCACTTGGTCATGGTACATAATTATTTTTATGTTATATTTTGCTGAATTTGATTTACTTATATATATAACACTAATGTATTTTATCTGTATTAATATATATTAGTATATACACTAATATAATTATAATATTATAATATATATTATATATCATATATTATATATTATGTATGTTAAATATAATATATATGTTATAGATCATATATTATATATTATTATATATTATATATAAGTATATAATTATCATATATATTATTAAATAATATAAATTATATATTAATATATTTATTAATAATATAAATTTTATATATATTAAATAATATTATAATTATTAGTGTATATACTAATATACAAATACAGATAAAAATACATTAATATCATATATTATGTAATATAATTATATTGTTAATGTATATACAAATATAGTATATATATTAGATATATATGAATATAAATCTATATTATTAGTATATATGCTATTATAGATGTTATATGTAATATATAAGTAAATATATACTATATAAGAAAATATACATTATAGTTAACATAATATACGTATATTAGTAAATCAATATACTAATATAGATTATATATTATTTTATATATTATAAAATATACGATGTTTTATATGCTACATATACAATATATATCAAATATGTATTTGATTTCCTAATATATATTATACATAATATTTACTATACATAATATATATACTTTTCCTTTGGAGACATGGTCTGACAATGTCACCCAGGCTGCAGTGCAGTGGCTCCATCATGGTTCACTGCAGCCTTGACCTCTGGGCCCAAGCAGTTCTCTTACCTCAGCCTCCTGAGTAGCTAAGACCGGAGGTGTACTAATATTTTTGAAATATTTTTTGTTTTGTTTTACCTTTTTATTAAAATCTACATTTCTATTTTATATAAGTCAGTAGCCTTTTTTGTAATGCATTTATCTGGTGTTGGTAACAAGTTAATATTAATCTCAGAATGAGTTGGTAAGTGTTCTCTCCTTTTCTATTTTTTGAAATAGTTTACATATAATTGAATTTAATTCCTTAATTTATTTCTAAAATTCACCAGTGAAGTCACTAGACCTGGGATTTTCTGTGTGAAAAATTTTAAAATCACCAACTTAATATCTTTAATTTTAAAGTTCTATCCATATTTTCTATTTCTTTTGACTCAGTTTTGATAGCATTTTAATTTCTAGACATGAGTCAGTTTTATCTAGGTGAACTAATATTTTGGCATATAGTTACTCATAATTTTACTTATAATTATTTTTATTTCTTTAAGTTCAGAAATGATATCCTCTCCTTCATTTTTAATTTTAGTAATTTGAACATTCTTTTATGATAAGTCTAAATAAAGTTTTGTCACTGTTGTTGATCTTTTCAAATAACCAACTTTGGATTTTTCTGATTTATTCTATTATTTTCCTATGCAACATTTTATTTATTCTGCTTAACTTTTTGTCTGTTTGTTTCCTTTCTCCTGGCTGTTCAGAGTTTATTCTTTCTATTTTCTTGGGGTGGAAGGTTAGCTTATTAATTTGAAATCATTCTTGCGTTCTTTTTTAACATAGGCATTTGTAGTTATGTTTTCCTCTAAATACTTAGAAAAATAGATCAGTGAAACATAATAGAAAGTTCAAAAATTGATTCACATTTTATGATAAATGGATTATTTTTGAAGTCACTAAAGGAATTCAGTGGAGATAGGAATGTCTTTCTAACATGAGGCTGGATAAAGTAGATATGCATAGGGACAAAAATGAATCTTTATGGCTCACATCAGAAACCTGCACACACACATACACACAAATAATTAGAAATGTATTATAGACTTACATGAAAAAGATGCAAACAAAGCTTTTAAGTGACAAAAGCAGATTATTTTGACAACTGTAATAGAAGCATATTTCTTACTCAGGACACAGAAATAATGAAGGAAAAAATGATAAATTAGACTTAATCAAATTTAGAAACACATTTTTATTATATGACAATGTTAAAAAATATAAAATGCATATTAGAACAAAGCATGTGTCCAGAATATATAATATCCTATATAAATTAAAACTAAGAATACATACATAACAATGGATTGGCAATACATTTGAACAAACAATTCACAAAGGAAGCAAAATAAAGGGCCAGTGTGCATAGAAAAAGTGTTCAGTATCATGAATCATTAGGTATATGCAAATGAAAATCACATGAGACATACTCAAATGGGAAAACTTTACATTCTAGCAACATTAAATGTTGGCAAGGATGTGGATTAGTAACTATCATATATTACTGGTGGGACCTTCTTCGATGGAATCGCTGATAAATTATTTGGCATATTCTTTTGAAGTTAAACAAACACATATTCTATGACCTACTATTCCACTTATAGTCTTTATTTAAGATGAATAAAAATATAAAATCAGAAAAAGGCTTTCATAGCAATTCTATTTATGTTTGCTAGAATATGAAAACATTATAAGGGCTGATCAACAGGAGAATGAATAAACAAATTGTTTTCTGTTTATACTATGCAACACTATTCACCATTAAAATGAAACAAACTATTGATATATTCGATAAGATAGGTGAATCTCATGGACATTATGTTGAGTGAAAGAAACTGGTCATAAAATGGTAGATAACTCATGATTTCTGTTATATGAAAGTCTAAAAACTTCAAACTTGTTTATGGTGGGAAAAAACAAATGTTGCCTTTTGGAATTAAAAGTGTAGGATCCTAGGGAACATTGTGTGGTGGTGGTAATGTTCTTTATTTGATACGGGTGTAGGTTAGATGGGGGTATAAATTTATTGAGACTCACAAAACTGTATTCTAAAATCTCATATATTTTATCATATGTAAATTTTACCTAAAAAATAAAAACTACAGACAAAAATTGAACTCTAATTAGTAGAATTTTTTGTTGTACGAATTAAGAAATCTAAATTTTTTTCTGTATATTCTATTTTGAAAAAATGAGCAAATATATTGAGGTTGATTAGAGCTAGATTTTTTTACTATTGAGAAAGGGAATTATAAATACAGAAAGGGAAAAGAATGCTTAATGAAAGCATTAAGCAATGTGAGTTCAAATCTCAGTTTCTAAATGCCAATTTCCACTAAAAGCAATTGAAGTTCCTTGAAGAAATGACTAATTCCTATAAGAAGAATTAAAAAATGATCCAAAGACATTGTGATGTGTCAGAAAGAAAGCATCAAAATCATGGAGACTTCTCAGATGTTCTCAGGAATCAGCTTGCTGGGCTTCACACTGGCCAAATCTGAACAATTTGAGCATCAAAATATTTACTAAATTATGTCTTATTAAATGAAAAAGAAATCATTTAGCCTATGCTGATATAAATACATGAATAAACACATAAATAAATGCAAACAATGGAAAATCACTTCCTTATAAAACAAGGACAAAGTTAAATCATATGGAAGGAATGAAGGTGTTAGAAAATTATCAGATGATAAAAATGCTAGATACATTTTGCTGAAGATAGTTCTAGTTTCATCTGTGCTATGTAAAAAGCCTGAAAGTTGTCATTTTCATCTTTATATCAAGACAAAGCTGGGTGAACTGGTCAAAAACTTTTCTAGGAACTATCAGAAAACTGGTGTAGAAGGAAAAGCTGCTACTCCAAAACCTGAACATTTAAATCTACAGAGATACAGACAAGATCTACTTAATTCAAAGAAGCCATAAACTAGTAGGAACTCAGAAGCCATAAACTGGTGGAAATGGTAATTTTGATAAATTGCTGGAGGCTGAGTGTGAATAAACATGAGAGTGCAAAAGTCCTGAGAGCTAAAGTTTTAGAGGGGAGCCCATCACATTCATGGGATTTACCTACAGAAACTTCACTAATTTCTTACAAATGAGATCCAGGAAAAATTCCCCTTCCAGTTGTGGCAAGCAGAGAAGAGTAACCATTGAAATAAACCCAGAGACTTCACAGTAAGGACTACTATGCGCAGAGAATTTTTTTGCCAGAGCATTATCCCAGTTGAGGAATGGAAATTCCTTTTACTTCAAGTCTCTCCCACTAGGCTCTCTGTTTCATTAAGGAAGAAAAAAACAGTCAACAACTGTCAGGTGCTTCTCAAAAGAAAACATACAAACAGCCAACAGACATATGTAAAAATGCTCCCACATATGTAAAAATGCTCCCACATCACGAATCATCATAGAAATACATATCAAAACCACAGTAAGATACCCTCTCACACCACTCAGAATGGCTCTTATTAAAAAGCCAAAAAAAAAAAAAAAACAACAAAAAACAAAAAACAGATGCTGGCAAGGCTGCAGACAAAAGGGAACACATACACTGATACACTGTTGGTGGGAATGTAAATTAGTTCAGCCACTGTGGAAAGCAGTTTGGAGAGTTTTCAAATAACTTAAAACAGAGCTACTACCATTCAACCCAGTAATTCCATTACGGGGTACACACCCACCCAAAGGAAAATATATCAGTCTACCAAAACAACACATGACTCCTATATTCATCACAGCACTATTCACAATAGCAAGGCCATAGAATCAACCTAAGTGTCCTTCGATGGTGGATTGCATTAAGAAAATATAGTAAATATACACCATGGAATACTACACAGTGGTAAAAAAGAATGAAATTATAGCCTTTGTGGTAAAAATAGATGGAGTTGGAGGCCATTATTCTAAGTGAATTAATGAAGAAGCAGAAAGTGAAATATCACATGTTCTCACTTATAAAAGTGGGAGATAAATTTCAGGTATGTGTGGACATAAAGATGGGAACAAGAGATAGTGGGGACTAGTAGAGAGGGGAGAGGGAGAGGGTGGAAAGGGTTGAAAAACTCTCTGTTGGTACTATGTTCACTACCTGGGTGATGGGATCAATCATATCCCAAACCTCAGCATCACACAATTTACCCGTGTAACAAACCTGCACAAATATCCCCTGAATCCAAAATAGAAATTCAAATTAGAAAAAAAAGAAAAAACAGTTGTCAGGACTGTCATAAATAGACTACAAATATTTCAGCCAGGGAAATTAGTAGAGAGCAAGGAAAAAAGAATTTATACTCATGAAAAAAATACAAACAATTGTGAATGTTAGATATGAGAGACACAGATCATCTAAAAGATGGGCATTTAATCAGAAGATGATAACATGCCTTTTAATCCCCTTTCCATCCCAACAAGGCACCATGATAGTAACAGTGGATTACAGGTAAAAAAGCGGCATGTCATGGACTCTCTCCGATGAACAGTATTTGGTTAAGGATAAAGCCAAGAGTAGAAATATAAATGCAGACCATAGAGTAATTTAAAGCCTTGGGCATCTATAGATATAGCAAATATTGACACAACCCACTTCTAGGCAGGTTAACATAAATCCTTACACTAAAGGCCTACTTATCTCAGTTCTTATTAACTGATGATATACTTGCATTTCAACCAAAAATTATAAGATATACCAACCAAAACACAGACACACACAAAACAAAGAAACAAAAATCCCTCGTCTGGAGAGACAAAATAATCATTAGAATTGGATACGACACAGATTTTGGAATTATTAGATAATTTAAAATAACTAACTAATTTAAGAGTTTTAATAAACAATTAAACAACAAACAAAAACAAGTAGGTAAAGTAAGCAGAGATAAAAAATGTAAGATAAAAATAAAATACTAGAAGTAAAAAACAATGTAACAAGATTAAAAATGCTCATGATGAGCTTATAAGCAGAATTAAAAACAAAAACAAAACAGAGCATCAAAGAACGTTGGGACAGTTCCAAGCTATGTAACATATGTGTAATTGGATTACCTGAAGAGAAAAAAGAAGACATCAGTAATAATGGCTAAGTACTTTCCAAAGTTAATGATGAACATTGGACCATAGATAAAAGGAGGCTGAGAAAACACCAACAAGAAAATATACTTCTCCCCCAACAAAAAATAAAAACACGTTAGCCTATCATGTTCAAAGAGAGAGAAAGAGAGAGAGAGAGAATCTTAAATGAAGCCCAAAGAGAGAAAAAGGAACTTTTAGTATAAAGGATAACACAAAATTACAGCGGACATGTGAGAAACCAGATGAGTGGAATAGAATATTTAAAGTGTTAACAGAAAAAAATAATATAATTTATCTCACATTAAAGCAAATGAGGAAAATAAAAAGAATATAAGTCTAGGTAAAGAGCCTATAGGAGTTTCTTGTATTATTCCTACACTTTTTGGAGGTTTAAAACTGTACCAAAGAGATTAAAACTAAATCAACATAATGAGTTACTGAAAATAATGTTTCCAACTCATAATCTTTTAGAATTAGAGATAAAGGAATGTAGAGATCTAATATGTTTCCAGAAGATTTCCCTTATGTAAGGAATAGGAAAATGCAAGTTAAATGATAATGTCAGTTGAAGTCACTGCTGAGGTGAGAAGCACCTTGGCTACAATCATGGCAAAATGAAAAAGGTTTACATTGGGAATTTTCTTTCCTACTGAGCTTATCTTTTTCTTGAGACTAACAAGTCTTGATGTAGACATAGCCTAGGGCACCCTAGGAGCAAAATAAGACATACCATTTTACTTAAATTCAGATAATTCTATTCTGACAAAAAAGACGAATGAGACAAAAATGTAAAATGTTAGGAAAGTTGGAAAGTTTCTGTGTCTACTAGATCATTCAGCATAATTTAAGGCACTGTGAAATGATGGTCCTTCATATTAGCAAAAAGTTTTAATATGTTTACATTCATCAAAAGATTATTTTTTCTATTCTCTATGTACATAGTCAGTAGTAATTATTTAAATATAAAATGTAAATTACAGTACCACATTTACTTTAGATAACTTTTGATACATAGTCAAAATCTAAGCAATAAGTCTGCTTGTCAGGCAAAATAAGTTAAAATTGTTAATAATTAAAGTTTGCATAAAGGAAAATTTCTGTAAGTGATAATTCCTGTTTTCAATTCATTTTGTAACTGTTCATATAATCAAGAAACCTGTTAGTATGAGCCAAAGAACAGTTTATGCATGCAACATAGATTATTTCTGGACTACTCCATGCTTTTTCCTCTGCCATACCTATTAGAACTAATTGGTGTAATTCATGTATTACTGGGAATCCTATGAGCCTACAAATAACATTGTAATTATCACTTCAAATTTTCAAAATACTTGATCAAATCTGAAAACCTTCCACAATTCTGTATTAGTATCTAACTATATGTTGATTGTCTTTATCGTGATCTTAAAGGAGGAGAACACTTTTAACTGAAAGAATGTAATTAGCCCATTAATTTCTGATATTTTTCTCAGTTAGCGGTTTTTCCATATGTAGTCAATAAGTGTATTGTGAATATCACTAGAAGTTACCAAAATATCTCAGAGCAGATATCAAGAAAACCCAATGAAGAAAGGTTGGTTGCTATTAGTTTATGAAGTGGTAGTGCATTTATTTTTATAAATATAATTATTCTTTCATAATAAATCTCTATACAAGATTTTAAACTCTACCCAAAAAGTGGTCATTTTAAATTGATCTTTGTATTTCTGGCATTTAGCACAAAGTCTGGCACAGTGTACCTTATAGACAAAAGAATGGAAGGAACGAAAGGAGAAAGAATGGGAGAAGGAGGAAGAGAAGTTAGCAGAGTACAAACATAGGCCTTCTGAGGACAGATAAACTAAAAGTTATTTTTTTGTGGAAGAATTTTGGATGGAAATAGCATAAATATTCCCAGGAGTATTTGGTAAGTAGAATGCTTTAATTCAAAGTAAAAACAAGAACAATGTGATTTTCAGGCTTCATCTGAAGTAAGGTGAGTAGATGGGCAATGTTATTTGTTTTTGTAGTTTAATATTAATTTAAAGACAATTTGTAAAGTATGAAAGATCCATGGGCTTCAGAAAGTAGTAAGATCAATGAGCTATCATTGTTTTCTTTTTCAGAATTTTCTTAGCTCTTCTTAAAAGGCACTCAGATATACCAGTCAAGAGCGTCAGGTTGGAAACCAGCTCACCTCCAACCATTTCTAGACACTTGACACTGTGAGTTAGGGTTTAGTGCCTCTCTTGTTTAGCATGGGTAGAATGGAACCAATCTACATCCACATCCAAACTGTCATTAGATTGTCAAAATTGTTTTCAGTTTTTATGAACATATTTGGTGTATAGGTTGTCATTTTTCCCAGAATTAGTAAAAACTGTTCTAAAATTCATGTTGGACCAAAAATGATCTTGAAAAGCCAAAACAATCCTAAGCAAAAAGAACAAAGCTGAGGCATCATGTTACCTGACTTCAAACTATACTACAAGCCTACAAAACAGCATGGTATTGGTCAAAAACAGACACATAGACCAATGGAACAGAAAACAGAATCCAGAAATAAAGCCACACACCTAAAACTATCTGATCTTCAACACAGTTGGCAAAGATAGGCAGTGGAGAAATGATTGCCTCTTGGTGCTGGGATAGCTGCCTAGCCATATGCAGAATCATGAAACTGGACCCATACCTTTCACCATATACAAAAATTAACTCAAGATCGATTAGAAATTTAAATATAAGACCACAAACTCTAACAATCCTAGAAGAAAACCTAGGAAACACCATTCTGGTCATTGGCCTCAGGAAAGAATTTATGGCTAAGTCCTCAAAAGCAAATGCAACAAAAACAAAAATTGACAAATGGGACCTAATTAAACTAAAGAGCTCCTGAAGAACAAAATAAACTATTAACAGAGTAAACAGACAGTGACAGAATGGGATAAAATATTTGCAAACTATGCAGATGATAAACATCTAATATCCAGAATCTGTAAGGAACTTAAACAAATAAGTAAGCAAAAAACAAATAACCTCATTAAAAAGTGGGTAAAAGACAGAAACAGACACTTCTCAAAAGACATATAAGCAGCCAACAAGCATATAAAAAATGCTCAACATCACTAATTTATCAGATAAATGCAAATCAAAATCAGAATGAGATATCATCTCACACCAGTCAGGATGGCTTTTGTTAAAAAGTTAAGAAAAATAACCAATGTTGGCGAGACCCCAGAGAAAAAGGAACACTTAAACACTGTTTATGAGAATGTAAATTAGTCCAGCCACTATGGAAAGCAGTTTGGAGATTTTTCAGAGAACTGAGAGTTGAGCTACCATTCAACTCAGCAATTCCACTACTGGGTATGTATCCAAAGGAAAATAAACTATTCTACCAAAAGGACACAGGCACCTGTATATTTGTTGCAGCACTATTCACAATAGCAAAAACATGGAATTAACCTAGGTACCCATCAACAGTGGATTAGATAAAGAAAATGTGGCTGGTCGCAGTGGCTCATTTCTGTAATCCCAGCACTTTGGGAGACCAAGGCAGGCAGATCACAAGGTCAGGAAATCGAGGCCATCCTGGCTAACACGGTGAAATCCCGTCTCTGCTTAAATATATATATATATAATTAGCCAGGCATGGTGGCGGGCGCCTGTAGTCCCAGCTACTTGGGAGACTGAGGCAGCAGAATGGTGTGAACCCAGGAGGCAGAGCTTGAAGTGAGCCGAGATTGTGCCACTGCACTCCAGCCTAGGTGACAGAGTGAGACTCTGTCTCAAAAAACAAAAAAACAAAAACAAAAAGAAAAGAAAATGTGGTGTATATATATACTATGGAATACTACACAGCCATAAACAAGAATGAAATCATGTCCTTTGCAGCAACATGGATATAGCTGGAGGCCATTATCCTAAGCGAACTAACACAGAAACAGAAAACCAAAGACCACGTATTCTCACTGGGAGCCAAACACTGAGTACACATAGACGTAAAGATAGGAACAAGAGACACTAGACTATTAGTGGGGAGAAAGGGAGAGGTGGGGAGAGAGGGAGAGGAGGAAAAGGGCTGAATGATTACCTATTAGGTACTATGCTCACTACCAGGGTGACAGGTTTAATCATGCCCCAAACTCAGCATCATGCGATATACCTTTTTCACAAGCCTGCACATGTACCCTCTATTTCTAAAATAAAAGATGAAAAAAAAAAAAAAAAGATACCTCCTTGAAATACTCATTTGTGTTTAACTGAAGTCAATGAGATGAAGTACCTTTTCATTTGTTGTTGTCTATTTCATCTTTTTTTTTTTTTTTTTTTTTTTTTTTTGAGACGGAGTCTCGCTCGGCCCAGGCTGGAGTGCAGTGGCCGGATCTCAGCTCACTGCAAGCTCCGCCTCCCGGGTTCACGCCATTCTCCTGCCTCAGCCTCCCCAGTAGCTGGGACTACAGGCGCCCGCCACCTCGCCCGGCTAGTTTTTTTGTATTTTTTTAGTAGAGACGGGGTTTCACCGTGTTCGCCAGGATGGTCTCGATCTCCTGACCTCGTGATCCGCCCGTCTCGGCCTCCCAAAGTGCTGGGATTACAGGCTTGAGCCACCTCGCCCGGCCTATTTCATCTTTTATGAAGCTCCCATTGAAGTCTTTTGTCTATTTCCATCTAGTTCTCTTACATTTTGATTCAAATATCTGCTTTTTTTTTTTTTTGAGGTTTAAAAATTGATCACTCAGCTCAATTATTTTAAAAATTAGTTGATTTTTTGTCTTAAATAAAAATAAATATGAATTACTTTTAAAGTACCATAATCACAAATATTTTGCCACAAGCTGTAAATAGTTCCCATATTCTATAGTAATTTTCTTATTAACCTATATAATAATTGAAAAATAGACTTTTAAACTATCTTTTCACTGTTCGACTATAGTTTGTGTTATCAGAAAATATGGTTTCTATAATACGTGTTCTATGGAATCCATGGATGATTCCTTTACTGATTAGAAAATAGAAAAATTTGGTAAATACTTCATTTGTGAAGGGGTGGCCTAACCCTCCACACCTGTGGGCGTTTCTCATTAGGTGTAACGAGAGACTTGAGAAAAGAAATGAGACACAGAGACAAAGTACAGAGAAAGAAAAAGTGGGCCCAGGGGACCGGCACTCAGCATACAGAGGACCCGCGCCGGCACCGGTCTCTGAGTTCCCTTAGTATTTATTGATAATTATCTTTACCATCTTAAGGAAGTGGCAGGATAATAGGATCATTGTAGGGAGAAAGTCAGCAGTAAGACATGTGAATAAAGATCTCTGTGACATGAATAAGTTTAAGGAAAAGTGCTGTGCCCTGATATGCATATGTAAACATCTCCATAATTCTTTTTACTGCATAAAGAGCAGCATTGTGCTAGCAAGTCCTGCCTTTCTCCCTAAGGCGGTTTTCTCCTTTCTCAGTAAACAGAACATACAATCAGGTTTTATACCAAGATGTTCCATTGCCCAGGGACGAGCAGGAGAAAGATGCTTTTCTCTATCTCAACTGCCAACAACTGCCAAGAGGCCTTCTTTCCTCTTGTACTGGTCCTCCTCAGCACAGACCCTTCAAGGGTGTCAGGCTAGGGGACGATCAGGTCTTTCCCTTCCCATGAGGCCATATTTCAGACCATCGCATGGAAGAAACCTTGCACAATACCTAGCTTTCCTAGGCAGAGGTCCCTGCGACCTTTGGCAGTGTGCGTATCCCTGGGTAGTTGAGATTAAGAGAATGGTGATGACTTTTAACCAGCAAGCTGCCTTCAGGCACTTGTTTAACAAAGCACACCCTGCACAGGCCAAAATCCTTTAAACCTTGAGTCACCATAGCACATGTCTCTTGCAAGGACAAGGTTGGGGGTAGGGTCACAGATTAACAGCATCTCAAATACAGAACAAAATGGAGTCTCTTATGTCTACTTCTTTCTATATAGACACAGTAATAGTCTGATCTTTCTTTTCTCCACACGTGTACTTGACAAGAATGCATTTACCCTATTTTAGGGGTGCAGAGTACTTCACATATTGTTTTCAAATTAAGCTTGTTTTTTTTTGTTTGTTTTTTTTTTTTTTTTTTTTTGAGACGGAGTCTCGCTCTGTCGCCCGGGCTGGAGCGCAGTGGCTAGTTCTCAGCTCACTGCAAACTCCGCCTCCCGGGTTTACGCCATTCTCCTGCCTCAGCCTCCGAGTAGCTGGGACTACAGGCGCCCGCCACCTCACCCGGCTAGTTTTTTGTATTTTTTTAGTACAGACGGGGTTTCACCGTGTTAGCCAGGATGGTCTCGATCTCCTGACCTCGTGATCCGCCCGTCTCGGCCTCCCAAAGTGCTGGGATTACAGGCTTGAGCCACCGCGCCCAACAAAATTAAGCTTGTTAATTGTATTCTTCAATATTCTGAGCCAGGCGCAGTGGCTCTTGTTTGTAATCCCAGTACTTTGGGAGGCCAAGGCAGGTGGATCACTTAATCCCAGAAGTTAGAGACCACCCTGATCAACATGGCAAAACCCCGTCTCTATGAAAGAATACAAAAAATTAGCCAGTCCTGGAGGCATGTGCCTGTGGGCCCACTATTTGGGAGGCTGAGGTGAGTGACCTCCCTTGAACCTGGGAGGTTGAGGCTGCAGTGAGCTATGACCATGCCACTGCACTCCAGCCTGGGTGACAGTGTGAGACCTTGTCTCAAAAAAAAAAAAAAAAAAAAAAAAAATTCATTATATTGTTACATGTTACATTTTTGCATCTACTTGCTTTATTAGTTTTTTGAGATTTTTGACATGCTGGAATATCTGTATATAATCATAGACCTTTTTGCTTCCTATAATTATCTTTCTTTTAAAAAAGTGAGCATATGCTGTTAAAACATCAAACATTCATAACCATTTCATATTTAGATTAGGTTTTTTTTTATCATTGTGTAATGACTTCTTTGTACTATGAATAAGTTAAGCCAAAAACTTAATTTGTCAAAAATAATATTCCTGCCTATTGTTTTAAGACTTATTTTTAAGGTAAATTTTTAATTTCCAATTTATAAACATTCTCTGTGATTTTGTTGCAGTCCTTTTGAAAGTAAACTTTTTATAAGTAATAATGATTTTCAATACACTCTATAATTTATTTACAGTTCTTTAATAGCTAATATATTTTGACATATTTCTACTATATTTTCTATGCATTCTTTGCCTTTTTCACCAACATCCTTGCCTCATTTTGGATTTATTAAGACATTTTCTCCCTCCCCTTTTTCTTCTCCCATGGTTGTAAAAGTTGCATCATGGATTCATTTATTTTTCAGGTAATCATTAATCTGTTAACAAGTGTATTTAATATCCTATTTTTGTAACTGTGGTATATTGTGGCAGAATGGTTCTTTTTTCACCCCTCTCTGTAGTCTCTTCTGACAGTGACTCTAGGCATGAGTTGTGACTTGTTTGGGCTTACTGAACTACAGCAAATGCGATGCAAGAGGAGGCTTAAAAATACCTCTTTACTGGGGCTTGTTCCCTTTTGCTGCTGAGAAGTATTTTGCTTCCATGTGAATTGGCTCATGCTATTCTCTTAGAAGATAATAGATCATGCAGAGTCCCCAGTTATTCCAGCAGAGGGGAAGTGAGAGGAAGGCTTTGCTTGACCCCCCGCATTCCAGTCAAGCCAGCTTGGACCACAGAAATTGCAAAACACATCCATAGAAAATGAAAGGCGTTTAGTCTTGCTCTCATCTATCTGTCAAACAGGATAAAAATGTCTTAGAATATTTTGTTCAATTTCCAATCCACTCCCCTTAATTCTATGTTTTAATTACTGCTATTTAGTATTTCTTTTTTAAGTTAAAATATTACAAATATATTTCAATCATCAACTAAATTAGTCCAAATATTTTACTGAAATGTTGCTCACCCTTCCTTCCTTCCTTCCTTCCTTCCTTCCTTCCTTCCTTCCTTCCTTCCTTCCTTCCTTCCTTCCTTCCTCCCTCCCTCCCTCCCTCCCTCCCTCCCTTCCTCCTTCCTTCCTTCCTCCTTCCTCCCTCCCTCCCTCCCTCCCTTCCTTCCTTCCCTTCATTCTCTTCATTCCCTTCCTTTCCTTTCCTTTTTTTTTTTTTTTTTTCTGAGATGGAGTCTCAGTCTGTCACCCAGACTGGAGTGCAGTGGCACAATCTCAGCTCACTACCACCTCCTGGGTTCAAGCAATTATCCTGCCTCAGCCTCCTGAGTAGCTGGGACTACGTAGGCACGCCACCACGTCCGAGTAACTTTTGTATTTTTTTTTAGTAAAGACAGGGTTTCGCCATGTTGGCCAGGCTTTTCTCGAACTCCTGACCTCAAGCAATCCTCCCGACTCGGCCTCCTAATGTGCTGGGATTACAAGCGTGAGCCACCGGCGCCTGGCCTCATCATTTCTTCTTGAATCTTACTTCTTCTCTGAGAAAATTTTTGGATTATCTGAAGAACAAATTTTAATGTCTTTTTTTAATGGTGATCTGTGGGTTGAGTACGCATATATTTACTTTTATTTCAGTATTGGAGAAAAAATTATATATAAATATATTAATATTTTATATAAATGTATATAATTATATATAATTTTACCAGGATATGGAAGTCTAAACATTTTGTCTTGTACTATAAATGGCTACTTACTTTTTAGTTCGTGGTTGTGGATGACAAGTTTGCTGTCAAATTGTCACTTTTTTACATAAGTATTTGTGTCTTTCTCTCTGGTAGCTTCTAAGGTTTTCAATTTTTTCTTGATGTTTTAAAACTTCATAGTGACATACACACATGTTGCCTTATTTTTATTTATCTTGCTTGGAATAAGATACAGCTTTGTCAATCTAAGGACCATGTCTTTTTTAATCCATGAAACTTGATTTTATCTAAATGTGTCTCTGATATTCCTTCTAGTCTCTAATTCTGATTCCTCATTCAGGTATGTTTTGGTGATTTTCAATTTATTCTTTTTATTTCCTAACTTATTTTTTATATTGTTCATGTCATTAATGTTTTTGTGGCATTTTATCAATTCCTGAGTACATTCTTTTGATTATTTCTCTCTTTACATGGAGTCATTATAACGTCACTGTTTATGAGTTTTCTATTTTTATTTTAATATCTACTTTATCTCCAAAAATTATTTTTTTCTACTTATCATTGATTTCTATCTACATATATTTGTTTTATAACTTTTTTGATTATTAAATAAATGATATTTTTCCTTTTGAAGTATTTAAAATAGATTGTTCTAATATATATCTTTTCACAAATGACGGCGAATTCTCCCAATAGATGATTATCTCATGACATAGTTTTTCTCATTTGTTTGAAGCTCCTTTTTTTTCAAGCTTATTATGAAAAGAGAGGCTGGGTATAGATGTCTACGTTGGTACCTGTTAGACTCCTTGGATCCCACCTGAGTTCCTAGTCAGAACCAGATCTTGCATTGATAGCATAGACTCATTTTCTTATGCATATAATTCAGATAATTTGCTGGAACCATTGGGTAGCTTGATGTAAGACATGATTAAGCATTTTCTCTAATTCTTAACAGATATCTAATAATCTTGTAGATAGAGGCCATAGGCAGCATATTATAAGATTTATTTTAGTCTCTGATCATGAGAGATTCTTACAGTATCCCTGCACCTTGAATTCCAGGGCTATTCCTCTAACATTTAAAAAAATATTCTCTAGTGCATCTATCTGTTTCTGATCTGTATTAAGGTTCTCTAGAGGGACATAACTAATACGTTATATGTATATATAAAAGGGAGTTTATTAAGGATAATTGATTTACAAAATCACAAGGTAAAATCCCATGATAGGCTAGGCCTGCAAGTTGAGGAGCAAGGAAGCCAGTGGTGGATCAGTCTGAGTACCAATACCTCAAAAGTAGGGATGCCGACAGTGCAGCCTTCAGTCTGTTGCCAAAGGCCCAAGAGCTCCAGGCAAACCACTGGTATAAGTCCAAGAGTCCAAAAGCTGAAGAACTTGGAGTCTGATATTCGAGAGCAGGAAGCATCCAGCATGGGAGAAAGATGAAGGCTGGAAGATTCAGCAAGTCTGCTCTTCCATTTTCTGCTTGCTTCATTTTAGCAGTGCTATCAACTGATTAGATGGGACCTACCCAGATTGAGGGTGGATCTGCCTCTCCCAGTCTACCAACTCAAATGTTAATCTCCTTTGGCAACACCCTCATGCACACATCCATGAACAATATTTTAAATCCTTCATTCAAGTTGACAATATTCATCACATGATCCGGAATTTTGACTGTTGCTCTGAGGCTTTGACTTCTTATTGCTGTGCTATTTTTCTTTTCTATGAGATATTTATTTTGGCGTTGAGGTTTGCTGTGTTGTATATGCTTCATTGTGTATTGATGGAAAGGAGTGGTAAATTTCTGCATCAATCACACAGCTATATTTAGCAAATGCCTATATGTTTACTTTTTAAGAAAGACTTCTTCGGAGCAGTTTAAAGTTCACAGAAGTGTTTGTTGCTGCTGTTAGATGAAGTCGTCTACAGATGTCAATTATATACAGTTAATTGATAATGTTGAATTCAACTATTTCCGTACTGATTTTCTGTTTGCTGGATCTATTTTTGATAGAGTGGTGTTGAACTCTCTAACTATGATAGTAGATTTTTTTTTTTTTTTTTTTTTGAGAAAGAGCCTTGTTCTGTCACCCATGCTGGAATGCAGTGGCGCAATATTGGCTCACCTCAACTTTCGCCTCCTGGCTTCAAGCGATTCTCCTGCCTCAGCCTCCTGAGTAGCTGGGATTACAGGCACCTGCCACCACGCCCGGCTAGTTTTTGTATTTTCAGTAGAGACAGGGTTTTACCATGTTGGCCAGGCTGATCTCGAACTCCTGACCTCAGGTGATCTGCCCACCCCAGCCTCCCAGAGTGCTTGGATTGCAGGAGTGAGCCACCGAGATGGGCCAATAGTAGATTTTTTTTTTTAATTTATATTTTCTTATAGTTCTATCATTGTTGGTCTCATATAGTTTGATGCTCTCTTGTTAGCACACACACATTAAGGATTGTTATGTCTTTTTGGAGAATAGATACCTTTATTGTTATGTAATAGCGTTTTAAAAAATCCCTGGTAACTTCCTTTGTTTGAAGTCTGTTCTGTCTGAAATTAATATAACTATTGCTTTCTTTTTATTAGTGTTAGCATAATGTATCTTTCTCCTTCTCTTTACTTCTAATATATATGTGTTTTATGTTTAAAGTGGGTTTCTTGTAGGTAACATGGAGTTGGATCCTGTTTTGAATCCACTCTGACAGTATCTGTCATTTATTGGTGTATTTATGCTATTGATGTGTAAAGTGATTATTGATGTAGTTGGATTAATATCTGCCAATAGAGTGAAGTTATGTTCCTAGTTTTGTCTTCTACTCTTTTTTTCTGTCCTTTACGCTTTTAATTGAGCATCTCATATAATTATATCTTTTTCTGTTTTCTCAGGATATTGGTTATACTTTTTAAAAAACGTTTTTTGTGGTTCCCTAGAAGTCGCAATATGCATTTACGGCTAATGCAAATCTACTTTCAAATGCCGCTATGCAATTTTACAGGTAGTACAAGTACTTTACAATAATAAAATAATCCTAATCCTTCTCTCCTACCTTGGTACTATCTCCTGTGGAAGTTTCTACCCATGAGTTTCTGTTCTAAGTAGTTTAATTCTCTATCTCTGTAATTCTGAGGGCAGCAGTTTGCCCAGTGACCTCACCTCTCTGCTGGACCTAAGAGGTGTTGGTTTTCCAGTTTATTCAGCCCTTTTACTTGTTATAATGAAGTGATGACTTCCAAGCAACTCACATGCCAGACCAGAAAGAGAAGTCCTATATGCTTAATTTTAAAAGTCTGCAAGAGTTCTTATTTTTATTCTTTTATTCTCCACATACATATTGTACATTGATTGCGTGCCAGGCACTATGTTAAGTACGATGATAGAAGACAAAACGTGTTTGTAACTAACTTCAAGGAATATGGTTATTTTCTACATAAATAGGTATTGCTAATAAACACTGATTATCTTTCAATAGATACGTCCCAGAATGAGATCACAGATTAATCAATTTTCTATTGGTTGTATTTCTAAACAGGCATAAAATAGTTTATAAGCTAGTCTTTAAAAAGAAGTTTCAAGTATATACAATTGATCTAATGAATTAGTCAATGGTACAACAGAGTTATAATTTTTTAATTTATATTTTTAATCACTCTTAAGACTTTATGTGATTATGGTGGATATCAGAAAATCTAATTCTCTTATTTTGATCTAACAACATTCTGTCTAATCTGTTAATCATGTTAGTTATACTACAATTCCCAAATCTCACGGTAACTATTAAAATCTCAATTATTCACCTGACAACTTTGATACTTCTTGGCCTTTGATAGATGCAAATTTTAGAATTAACATGGAGTATAGATTTTCTTGAAAATCAAAGGGAAACTGAAGTGCTTGCTTAGTGCTTTAATAGGTTTATGTTATTTAATATAGATAATATTTATTCAAGTCCCAATATGACTCCTTTCCTATATGTATAATGATATATGCTTAATTATAAGTTATTTTATGTATAAAAATCATTGATACAGAAGATAATGTTGATATAATTTAGAAACTTTTTTCTTTATTTTTAATAGCATTTTTTTTCTGTCCAAATGCACAACTACAGAACCCTTCACTTGCCACTTTATACCTATTATAGAGGTTCAGCAGAGGTTCAGTGAATTTCTTTTTAATAAAATCCTGCCCCCCCAAAATACATTCTTAAGTAATGATAAGAAATAAGAAACTTGTGTCTCTCATCTCAACAACTTTGCCACATCTTTTATGTTCATTCCTTCATAATGAAGTGGTGACTTTAGATGCTGTTTTCTCTTTGAAGGTAAACTGTCTCTTTATGAATTATTCTTTACATATAATAAATGTATATACATTTAATCATTCCTATTTCTTAGTATTTGATCATAATATATGAAAGAAGAAAAACAAGGTATCTAAAAGTGGTGTTGTATTGCAAATGAATTTTCTAAAATAGAATATTCTCCCCTTAGATATAACACATTCCTCTTTTTCTGCTCTAGATTACCTCTGTGAAATGCTTGACTGATTTATTTTATCATGAGGTTCCATTCATTTCTCTAATTTTAGTGTATGATAGGTGAGATTGGAAAGATAGAAAATGCCAGCCTCAAAAATGGCTAGATACCTCAAAAAGTCAAAAGAATTATGATCATTTTAAATAATACAAAGATGAGTTGGAGTAAAAAAAATACACATTAGAAAATTTGACACAACTTTTACTTTCAGGTATAGCAATCATTGACTAATAGTATTAATAGAATATATATATAATATTAGAACAGAAAGCAGAGTACATTTTGTAAACTAACATGGAATAGATTCTAAGCTCCAGTCAATTATCTATTTCAATATATTTTTATCTTTGTTAATATTTTATGCCTTCTGTTCAAAGAACCCAAGATTACATTCAGAGTTCATAGCAAGTACTGATGTTGTGAGACATAGATGACACCAGTAGGCTGGATTACATATAGTAAAAATATATGTACCAATGTACATATATTGGTATGCACATTGTACCAATATTTTTTTCTAAATTTTATGATTTTTTTAGTGTAATTATTGTGACTTATTCTCAGTAATTGACAAATACTAAGCCTCAAAATATTCTTATATTTTTGAGTAATGTGAGTAAATAAGCTACAATTACATAGGTAGTATTTATTTTTAATTAAAATAATTCATCCATTAATTTCTTCCAGTTCAGTGGTGAATGGAAAACTATTAAAAGTCTAATGTAAATTGTAGATTATCCAGATTTAAATAAACTAAACACAATCTGCATAGAGAATAGTTTTACCAAAAGTTACTTGTCTCATGATTGAAACATAAGTGGTCTGAATTAACAATTTTTCACTCCCAGCCCCAGAAGACTCTTGTATTTCTTAAAACCTAGAGAGGAAAAAAAAGATCCGTGGGGAAATAATCTGTATTTTTCAAAAGATATATGTTATGTTAATATTCAGGACACTTTTTTCAAGTGATTTTGTTATTGCTTCAACAAAATTTTATTGACTCCTTTATATGTACAAAGTGTACTCTAGTTGCTGAGGATACCAAATGAACAAACTTTGATCTATACCTTTAAGGAACTAAGAGGTTGGTAATAAAAATGAGTAATTACAAGGTTAATGTGTAAATTCTGAAAGATTATGAATGTAAGATGGGCAGGCAAAAACTCATCAAGTTCACCTGGGTATAGTTGGGATGAAATTAAAGAAGATGTCACAAGGGATCATTACAGAACCTGAGGTACAGCATAGTATCATGAAATACAACTTCTTGTTTTTGAAGATTTTACGTATTTTAGGGCTACAAAAAATTTATGATAATCTCTTTGTTACTCCTTTTCATTTGATTTTTATGTTTTGCTCCTAAGGCTGTTAAGGACACAGAAATTATGCTAGCAATTCCACAAGACATAAAAACAGTATATAAAAATCATCTCTCTCTTTTCCACAGTGAAACTACTCTATATATGACATGCTGATATTTGGAAAACCAGATATTAATAAATAGTATTTCAAAAGAGAAAGATTAATTATTAATTGAGTCGTTGCATCTTTGTTTTCCTGTTCACTAGTACAGAAAGTTCAGTATAAACATTAAAAAGTTTATTTCAGTGTATAAATTCTTCTTTTAGTTGTGCATTTAGAGGAGTGAGAGTGCACACTTTCCAACAGTGATCGATTAATAAGACAACAGATACCTGAACATTTTATAGGTAGACTCTAACTGTGTGCACCATTCTTTGTTCTAGCTAGGTTAATTAAATTTCAAAGATTGTCTCCTAAACTGATTAGATGATAAATTTGATGTTCAGTTTTGCTGAATAACATCTTTTTGTGAACTAATTTTCTAAGAACTAATTGAAACAATGAAGATATTGTGGATAACATCTTCCTTGATTATATAAATTTTTTGTATAAGTAAATTTATATGAAAAATATGAATGTCTATATTCAAAACCATAATAAAGTCAAGGTAGTTATCATTGTTGGGTAAGGTAAGATATTTGTCTACATTTGACTTTTTCAAACTAAGCAAATGAAGGCTAATGTGTGTCCAAGCGTTGTGTAAAATTCTCCTTTTGCAGATTAGCTGTCTTTTATCTGATGCATGTGTTAAAAGAAAATTGTTTTTCATGATGTAACTTATTTATTCAGTTGTGGTTACCTGTAACTTGGGGATTAGGAAAATGGGGAACCATACTGACATGGATTCTGAAGCAAAGTCAGAAATTGGGTTGGGGATGGAGGCAGGAGTGGGATAGCTATAATTAAAGAGCAGTATTAGTGATTTTAGAAATGGGAGAGAACCAGGAACAGTGGTTCCTGCCTGTAATCTGTGCTACTCTGGAGGCTGAGGCAGGAGGATCACTTGAGCCCAGGAGATGGAGGCCACAGTGAGCTACCATCACACCGCTGCATTCCAACCTGGATGACAGAGTGATACACTATCTCATTCTATTCTGTTTGTGTGCTGAAGTGATGATGTGCAACTTGAGTTCCCTAACAGGTAGGGTTAGGGTACTCTCATGGTTCCAGCAAGACACTGGAGCCTTCTCTTCCAGTGGACATGTTTGCCATCTAGTTCTAACACACCTGAAGAAGTCAGTAACAACTACCAAATAGCTTCAAATGCTTGACCCGGAAGTACTTCTGTACAAAAAGAAACATCAATTTTTGCTATTCAAATGATAGCTAAAATTACTCAGTTAATTGTTCTTTATCCATATAATGTTAATTCTTACTTGTTCACCTCAGAGTTTATTCAACTGCTGTTAGTTTTAAAATGATAAAATTTAAAATGGAAGTGCCTTTGAATTTTCTCTGCATAATTATGTTGCTTGTTTGTCCTGCACCAAGGTCAGTATATACTTGTAGTTCTTAAACTTTATCGTGCACAGGAATCACCTGTTTGTTATATATGGCTGATTCTTCTGTCTCACCCATAATTACTGATTGGAATAACAGAGATATAATCTAGGTATCTGTTTTGTGATAAGGTCTATAGGACATTCCAATTCAGGTTATTGGGAGAACACACCAGGCTGGTTATTAAAATCACCTCAATTTGTGCTCTTAATTGAAATCCAACCATTTAGAAGTCTCATGAGTCACACAAAGAAAAAATATCCTCAGCATGAATCATCTTGTGCATTAAAGATTTTAAATTTAAATCTTTGTCCTTTCTTATTGTGATCCCAGTAATCTACAGTCACTTCCATCAGTCTATTTTCTAGCTAACATCTGTGTGAAAAGCATCTTCCCACTCTAGCAGCCTGTGTGCCAGCCAGTCACAGAATTACCAAGTTTGGGATGCTATTCTTACATAATTGCTGCCTGTGGAAGATGGTACTGCTGTGCATGATGCTAGCTCATTAGTTATGGGTTAGAATGGAGCTTGAGGATTAAAACAAGAAACTCTTTATTTCCTTCAGTACAGCCAGATACTCTCCTGGTCTCTTCATATAGGTGGTTGATACTGATAAAAATCTGGTGAGTTTAGTAACACAGGGCACATCATGTGCTAGCAGCAGGTCATCTCCTATTCTTCCTCCACCTCAGCTCCGTGGGACTGCCAGCTGCAGAGCAAATGTAGCGCAGCCCCCTTGCCTAGAAGAACTGACTTTTACAAGTGAGAAATGGATGAAGATTGTGTGATTCCAGTCAATTTCACTCACAATGGGTAAGAAGCACCTGTGCACAAGCTGGTGTGGCATTTCCTGGAGCAGCTGGTGCCCTTTAGCTGAGCCTAGTCAAGATGCAGGAAGGAAAATGGAGTGAAGAAGAAACAGGGGGCAAATGTGCGGGCCTCTTTTATTTTCTATCTTTTCATGCCAATAATTTATCTTTTTCCACTGATTAAGATATTACAAGATTCACATGTGGTCAGAGTTTTCCTAAGGTAATGCAACTCCCAAATGTTTCATAAAGTTCTAAATAATACAGGATTTACACTCAGTATACCACATAAGCAGACACAGGTTGTCTTGATTTCTGTTTGTTTGTTGGTTTTTGTTTTAAATTTGTTTGCTTTCACAATGGCAGGCCACTAACAAACCATGCATTTCTGTAAAGAATTTAAATAGATAAGCATTTACTTAAATGAAAGCACTTTTAAATATTTGTGGATTTGTCTAACAAAATTATTTTTTCTCAGATTTAAAACAAGAAGGATATACAAATGATGAAGCATGGTCTCTGCAATTCTCTGTCTTCCACAGCTTCTCCATCCTACACACTTATCTGTACACAGAGCTAACCAATTTTCCAGTCTCAGGAAAGAATATGTCCCTATATCCCCTCCCTTCTTACATCATTTCTGCATCTTCATCTTTATTTTTGATACCTACTCTTCCCCCCACACTACAAATATGCTGAAGTCTTTCTTGTTAATGTACACACACCCTTCCCCTAGATTCCCTCGATTTATCTCCCCAATTACAGTATTTCTCCCTCTTTCTCTCTCTCTTTCTAATTTTGCAACTAAATTTATTTATAATCTTGGTCTGGTGCCATCTTCATCATTTTCCATTCATTTATTTATTTGGTAACATCTCTGACTCCGTTAAATTTACTTTGGAAAAGGTTACCAGTGAATTCAATATTTCATAGAACAATGAGAATTTCATCCTCCACCTCCAACTCACTGTGTTCAATATTGTTCGCCATATATTTTTGCCTTACAGTAATTTTTCCGACTGGATTTGTAACACCACTCACTCTGCTTCCCCTTCCGTTTAAATATTAGTATTCCCTCTTTTTCCTTGACTGTTTTTTTCTATTAATTTAATAGTGATATTTCTTGGAGTCCTTATCTTAACTCTTTCCTCTCTATAATCACTCTCACAGCTCTTACTATAAGTGTTATGTTATTGACTATAAATATACCACAGATAACAAACTCCTCATCCACAGAATACCAACCTGGGCCTGTACCTTCTTTCAAATTTTCACCTCATTAATGCATTTTCTCCTGTCTTAGTCTATTTGAGCTTCTATCACAAAGTACCACAAACTGTGGGGCTTATAAAAACAAAAACAAAAAAAACAACACAGAGTTAGTTTTCATTGTTCTTGGGCTGGAAGTCCAAGATCATGGCACTGGCAAATTCAGTGTCTGATGAGGACCTGCTTCCTCAGAAGTGGTGCCTTCTCACTGTGTCCTCACATGGTGGGAGGAGCAAATGAGCTCTCTGAGGCCTCTTTTATAAGGGCAGTAATTCCATTCATCAGGGCTCTCCCTCAATGACCTAATCACTTCCCCAAATTCCAATATTCTAATATTACTTTGGGGGTTAGAATTTCAAAATATAAATTCAGGAGAGGCATAAACATTCAGTCCATTGCACTCCACAATTATCTTTTTTCTCTTTCTGGAAGTATCAACAACATCCATTCAGTCACCAAACCTAGAAATCTAAACAACTACCTTGATTTCTACCTTCCATTAATTTCTGTATCTGAAAATAAAATCATGTGAATGTGGCTTCAATATTTTTTCGACTCCCTTGCTCTTTTTATTTTTCTATTTCCACTATAGTCCTTTAAACCTTCATTATCTGTTACATCAACTTTGGCAAAAGTTCCACTTTGCCTACAAAATTGAATTCAAATTCTTCAACATTTCCTCAAATTTTTCATGAAAGATCTCTGAGCATACTTCTGTCCTGCCTGTTCCTTTAAGCTCTTTTAAGTAGAAACCTTTTGTTGTTGTTGTTGTTAGGAGACATTAGGAGACATTATGCTGTTTCCTTGATATATTTGCTTCCTTGTATTCATTTTTTTTTTTCTTTCTCTGATGGTAACTCATTCTTTCCACATAAAAAGGTGGCCTTTCTTAGTCAGCTCTTCCCCCTTTCCCAACTTTGCTCAGTTGTTGCCCTCCAGGAAGATTTCTGAAATTGTAAGCTAGAGTGAGTCTTGCTTTTTGACTAAACAAAAACAAAACAGATAACACTATGGATTTTTTTTCTCAAGGAACTCAAAATGCTTTATAAAAATAATCATATTTATCATTGACTGTCTGTAGGAGAGAAATAAATGTCATCATTGGCATTTGAAAAAATAATATTTTTGTAACTATAAAATCTGCCTTCTTTTCTCTGGCCCCTAAGTAGAATATGACCCTATGATTTTATAAGAATTTTTTTTCTGGAGCAGAAATGAACATTTCCTTTCTTTAGGAAAATATCTGACAGTCTATAATATCTTTAAGGATCTAGTAAAGTCATAAAACATTCAGCTGTGTTAGTCTTCTGTGGCCAGGATTGGAACTGTGGGTCTATTACCCAGAAAAAGATGGGGTTCATTCACCTGGCAAGTAGCAAATGACTCTCGATGAGAATGCAGTTTTTGATCAAGAAAAGTTTGATTACTTGGCACAAGTAAGGAGAACAGTGGGAATATTCTCCAAAGCAATGTCTCCCTAAGGGAAAGTGACAGAAGGGTTTTATGGGGTGATAGAGTGGGGAGACAGTGCATCATTGCATGCAGAGGAGGCGTTCCAGTTGTGCAGGCACTGTGAGTCATTATGGCAGCACATAGGTCACATGTTATTGTAATGCAGCTGCAGTTCCTCTCATGATGGAGACTTTAGCATTGTAATAAGCTAGGTCCACCTAGGTTCATTTATAATTTGCCAGGTTGTGTTAGAAGCTGGTTTTGACTGACAAGGTGAGGTATTCCACATAGGATTTACGGAAAAACAGGCTGAATGTCAGGAGACTAAAAAGGCTGATTGCTCAACTTGACCAAATTTCTGTAATCTTAATAGGAGAACCTTCCTATCTGCTTACAGATTTGGAAGAAAAAGTAAACCGTGTGAGTGTATATGTCCTCTAAATACTTCTAAATACTCTAAATACTTCAACTCAATGGGAAATATGTACTCTATTACCATTTAACATAACCATAAGATAATCAGGAACCAGGATCAACTAACGACTGTTACATTAAGAAAAAAAATTTTATCAAATATATTTTCAAAAAGATTTTAAAATCTTCATACATAAAAATATTTTAAATGAAGTGTATTAGGTGATGACTGAAATGAGTTTTTTTTTTTTTTTTTTTTTTTTTTTTTTTGAGACGGAGTCTTGCTCTGTCGCCCGGGCTGGAGTGCAGTGGCGGGATCTCAGCTCACTGCAAGCTCCGCCTCCCGGGTTTATGCCATTCTCCTGCCTCAGCCTCCGGAGTAGCTGGGACTACAGGCGCCCGCCACCTCGCTGGGCTATTTTTTTGTATTTTAGTAGAGACGAGGTTTCACCGTGTTAGCCAGGATGGTCTCGATCTCCTGACCTCGTGATCCGCCCATCTCGGCCTCCCAAAGTGCTGGGATTACAGGCTTGAGCCACCGCGCCCGGCCTGAAATGAGTTTTTTTTAAAACTATAATTTATAACCACATTCTGTCCTAAAAGTAAGAAAATTTAAAATCTATGAAGTGGGCTTTTATTTCCAGATCTGACATGTACAGAGAGTGGCAGTCATCATTTCTGTCATTACAAAAAAATAAAAATAAAACCAGATAGACAAACAATATTACTGACTCTACTTGGATTCAGTAAAACTAACCATCACTCCAAAATCTGTAGAAATATATTGAATCAGAGGTACAGCAGAGATTTGCTTACCTTGAGTAGCAGCTGCTAAGACAATAAACTGGTGGGAAAACTTAAATGGTAATTTTCGACAAGTTGCTCCTGGCTGTGTATGGATTTTAACCTGAGAATGAGAGACTCCTGAGAAAAAGTCAAGGTTAGACTTTTGTGGATTTAATCTCTAGGAATTCCACCATATTCTCAGAGTGAAGCAATGAAAAAGATGACCTCTAACTGTGGGTGGGGAAGGAAAGAGTACCCATTATGAACAATGCTGAGCAAGAAATAGACTCGCGGAAGAGGAGTACTTACAAAGTCCAAAGTCAAAGTGAGACAAAAACAAAGACATCAGAAGAACTTGGAGCCTCTGGCACCAGTAACTCCAGCAAATTTTGAACAGAGACTGATTCTTATCCAGATTAACACAGAATCTCACACTGAAGTCCTATTTTTCCTATTCGACAACATTGGCAGATTTCAACACCACCACATTATAAGACGTGTTTCAAAGCAAGGAAAACACATTTTGGAAAGGTAAAGCAATCATCAAAACTAGACAGATATATGACACAGACATTCAAATTATCATACAAGTCATTTAAAATAACTATGGTTAGTATGTTAAGGACTCTAATGGAAAAACTAGATAACATGCAAAAATAGGTAATGTAAGCAGAGAGATAAAAACTCTAAGAAAGAGTCAAAAAGAAATGCTGGAATGAACACTATAACCAAAATAAAGAATGTCTTCAGTGAACCTGTCAGAAGATGACATGGCAGAGGAAAGAAACAGTGACATAAAAGAAGGGACAATAGAAACTTCAGAAAGTGAAACACAGAGAGAAACGAGAATGAAAAACAACAAACATCTCAGAGCTGTGGGACAATTTCCAAAGCTATAATATATACATAAGTGGAATGCAAAAGCAGAAAAGTGAGAGAACAAAGTAGAAAAATATATTTGGAAAATAATGACTGAGAAATTTTCAAAATTAATGACAAACAACAAACCATAGTTCCACAAAGCTCAGAAACCAATTAGCAGGACAATAACAAAGAAAGAAACAAAAAAGCAAAACAAACAAACTTAAGAATGTTTAAAAAAAAAAACACACTGTGGAGAAAAACTAAGACAACAAGAATATCATGAAAGAAGCTACAAGAGAAAAAAACAAATTAACAAACAAAAATACATCTTACGTATACAGGAGCATGGGGAAGAATTACATTGGACTTCTATTCAGAAATATGCAAGCAAGAAGAGAGTGGTGTTATATATTTAAAGTGCTAAGAGAAAAAAAAAAGTCACCTAGAATTATACATGCATCAAAATTATTCCTCAAAAATAAATAATAAAGATTTCTTTATTTTCTAAACAAAGACTGAAGGAATTTATTGCAACCATACCATGCCTCCCACAAGAAATAATACATTAAATTATTTGAACAGAAGGGAATTGATATTTTCTTGGGTCTAAGGAAAGGAAGAGTGCAACAGAAGGAATAAATGGAGCTTTTTTTGTTTAAGAATAAAAAATCTTTTCTATTATTATCTTGAAGATAATTGCTTGTTTAATAATAGTAACAATGTATTTGGTGGTTATAGCACATCAATAAGTAAAATGACTGACAACTATGTCACAAAGGATGTATAAAGGAATTCGATACATTCTAAAGTGTATTGTGTATTCTCAGACATCAGCTAATATCAAATCACACAAAACGATCAATTTAAACCAGAAAGAGCAGAAATAGATGGAAGGGAGAGAAACAAAGAAAATGCAAACATTAGAAAGGCTATAAGCATGATAGGTATTAATTATACTATATAATTAATCAATTTAAATATTACTGGTCTAAGTACACCATTGAGGACATCGTCAAAATGAATAAAAAGAATAAAACCAATTATATGTTGAACACAAAAAAATGTACCTTAGAGAGAGGTGGAGCAAGATACCTGAATGGAAGACTTCTCCAATTATCCTCCCCACAGGAACACCAATTTAACAGCTATCTACACAAAAAAGCACCTTCATAGTAATTTAAAAAGCTGGTGAGCCATCACAGTATCTGGTTTTAACTTCATGTTGCTGAAAGAGGAACTAAAGAGGTTGGGTAAGACAGTCTTGAATTGCTGATGCCACCCATCTTCCATTCCTCAGCAGCAGTCACCTGGCTTGAAGAGATAATCTGTACACTTGGTGGAGGGAGAGCACAGCAATTATGGCACTTTGCATTGGAATTCAGTGCTGCCAACACTGAGCAGAACTCCGCTGATGCCCACAGAGGGAGCATTTAGACAAGTCAGAGAAGAACCGCCCATCCCAGTGGCTGAAACCTGAGTATCAGCAAGCCTTGCCACCAAGCTAAAGTGCATTGGGGTTCTAAATAAACTTGAACAGCAGTCTAGGGCACAAGGACAGCAATTTTTAGGCAAGTCCTATTGCTGTGCTGGGCTCTAAGTCAGTACTTGGGAGGCATACAATCTAGTAAGACGCAAGCCAGGGTGACTAAATCAGTGCTCGCTGCCTATAAGGGAAGGACGTGAGCCTAGCTAGCTTTGCCATCTGCTCCACCCCCAACACCAGGCAGCACAGCTTACAACTCTGAAAGAGAACTCTTCCTCCCTTTGCTGAGGAGAGGAAATGGGAGAGTAAAGAGGACTTCATCTTGCAACTTGGATACTGGCTCAGCCACAGTAGGATAGGGTACCAGGCAGAGTCATGAGGTCCCCCATTCTAGGCCATAGCTGCTATACAACATTTCTAGATACACCCTGAGCCAGAAGAGAACCCACTGCCTTGAAGGGAAAAACCAAGTCATGGCAAGATTCATCACTTGCTGACTAAAGTCTTAGCTCCAGAAGAATACACTGGATTACCAGGCAAAGACTCTTTTTCCCTTTCCTTACTCTCTCCCAAACAAAAGAGTCTCTCTCTCTCTCTCTCTCTCTCTCTCTCTCTCTCTCTCTCTCTTCTCTCTCTCTCTCTCTCTCTCTCTCTCTCTCTCTCTCTCTCTCTCTCTCTCTGTCTGCTGAGCTGCCTGGAGCTCTGGGAGGTATGACACAAGCACCCATGCAGCTGCCACACTTGGAACTGTGCTGCATCAGACCTGAAGCCAGCACAGCACTGGGTTTCACCCAAGGCTCACTATAACAAATACTTAGCTACCTCCTAGGAGTGCTTAAGCCCCCAGGGCTCTACCATCTACAGATGGCAAAGTGAGCTCGACTTGTGTCCTTCCCTTCAGACTCTGAATAATCAGCAGCAGTAACCAGGTAGTGCATGTCCTAGACCTTAGGTAAGAATCTTAGATGTGGTGGCTTCAGGGGTGACCCAGCACATTCACATCTTTGGTGGCTATAAGCAAAAATTCCTTCTGCTTGAGAAAAGCAAAGGGAAGAGTAAAGGTGACTTTGTCTTTGCAGCTTAGGCACCAGCTCAGCCACGTGGGTAGAGTGCCAGGTGGGCACTTGGGGTCCCAAATTCCAGGCCTTGGTGCTTTGATGTGATTTCTGGACCTACTCTGGGCTAGAGGGGAGTCCACTGCTCTAAAGGATGAATTCCAGGCTGGGCAGCATTCACCATAAGCTGACTGAAAAGCCCTTGGGCCTTAAGTGAACACTGTGAGTACTGGTGGTTGCCTGGCAGTACCCACTGTGGGCCTGTGGTAATGGTCGGCATGGGAAGAGACTCCTCTGCCTGAGGTAAGGGGAAGAAAGAGTGGAAAAAAAAAAAACAACTTGTGCTCTAGGTGGCAGCTCAGCAGCAGTGGAAAAGGTAGATTTCTAAGGTTTCTGACTCCAGGCCCTGGCTCCTGGGTGAAATCTTTGGTGTCATCCAGGGACTGAGGGAACTTACTGCCATGAAGGGAAGGACACAAGTCGAGCTAGCTTTGCTATCTGTAGACAGTAGAGCCCTGGGGCCTTAAGCACTCCTAGGAGGTAGCTATATATTGGTTATAGTGAGACTTAGATGAGACCCAGTGCTGTGCTGGCTTCAGGTCTGATGCAGTACAGTTCCAAGGGTGGCAGCACCTGTTACTGGGCTTGGGGTGCCCCCTAATGCGGATACAGTTGCAGTGACCAAAAATTTAGATCACAACATCTAAGTCTCTTCAAATACCTAGAAAACCATACCAAGAAGGATAGACATAAACATGCCCAGACTGTGAAGACTATAACAGACCTAACTTTACAATGCCCCGACATCAACAAATATCGACAAATATCAGGATCGTCCAGGAAAACATGACCTCACTAAATAAGGCACCAGGGACCAATGTCAGAGAGACAGAGATATGTGACCTCTCAGACAGAGAACTCAAAATAGCTATTTTGAAGAAACTCAAAGAAATTTAAGATAACACAGAGAAGTGATTCAAAGTCCTATCAGATAAATGCAATGAATAAACTTAAATAATTAAAAAGAATCAATAACAAATTCTGGAGTTGAAAAATGCAATTGACATACTGAAGGATACAGCAGGGTCCCTTAATAGCAGAATTAATCAAGGAGAGGGAAGAATTAGTGAGCTTAAAAACAGGGTATGTGAAAATACAGTCAGAGGAGACAAAGGAAAGAAGAGAAAGATCTAAATCTAAGTACAGAAGGTTATAGAACACCAAGCCAATTTAACCCAAAGAAGACTACCTCAAGGGCATGTAATAATAAAACTCCCAAAGGTCAGGATTAAAGAAAGAATTCTAAAAGCAGCAAGAGGAAAGAAACAAATAAAAGCAGACTTTTCAGTGGAAACCTTACAGGCCAGTAGAGAGTGATATGACATGTTTAAAGTGCTGAAGGAAATAACTTTTACCCTTTGGGCTTCTCCTACCCTTAAGTCAACAGGATAAGAAGGGAGTTACAGTGTTGGCTGGGGTGATTGACCAGACTATGAAGATGAAATCAGTCTATGATTCCACAATAAAGGTATGGAAGACTATGCACAGAATACAGGAGATCCCTTGGGGTGTCTCTTAGTATTACCATGTCCTGTGATTAAGGTCAATGGAGAACTACAACAGCCTAGTCCAGGCAGGGCTATAAATGACCCAGGTCCTTCAAGAATGAAGGTTTAGGTCACTCCACCAGGAAAAAATCCACAATCTGCTGAGGTGCTTGCTGAAGAAAAAAGGAATACAGAAGGTGTAGTAGAGGAAGGTAGTCATCAATACTAGCTATGACCACATGAACAGATGCACAAATGGGGACTGTAATTGTCATGAGTATTTCCTCCTTCTTTTGTTAAAAACATGTTTGTGCATGTATACACTTGCACCAAGAAAATACCTCATTGTATTTACTTTTTCCTTTATCATATGACATAAGATTTATTGACTTCATATCAGCATTTAAGTGTTATTAACTCTATGCAATAGCATTTGGATTTGGGATTGGTGCATTTCCAGTCGTACAAAGGATAGTTGTATTACGTTAGGCATAATTTTGACCTTATTATTGTCTTTATTTGAAGATTATGTATGATCTCAGGAGATGTGTATGGGTTCAAGTTGACAAGGGGTGGACTTGTGATGATTAATGCTGAGTATCAACTTAATTGGATTGAAGGATGCACAGTACTGATCCTGGGTTTGTCTTTGAGGGTGTTGCCAAAGGAGATTAACATTTAAGTCAGTGGACTAGGAAAGGCAGACCCACCCATAATCTGGGTGGGTACAATCAGCTGCCAGCAAGGCTAGAATATAAAGCAGGCAGAAGAACGTGAAAAAACTAGACTTGGCCGGGCGCGGTGGCTCAAGCCTGTAATCCCAGCACTTTGGGAGGCCGAGACGGGCGGATCACGAGGTCAGGAGATCGAGACCATCCTGGCTAACACTGTGAAACCCCGTCTCTACTAAAAATGCAAAAAAAAACTAGCCGGGTGAGGTGGCGGGCGCCTGTAGTCCCAGCTACTCCGGAGGCTGGGGCAGGAGAATGGCGTAAACCCGGGAGGCGGAGCTTGCAGTGAGCTGAGATCCAGCCACTGCACTCCAGACCGGGTGACAGAGCAAGACTCCGTCTCAAAAAAAAAAAAAAAAAAAAGGCCGGGCGCAGTGGCTCAAACCTGTAATCCCAGCACTTTGGGAGGCCGAGACGGGCGGATCACGAGGTCAGGAGATCGAGACCATCCTGGCTAACACGGTGAAACCCCGTCTCTACTAAAAATACAAAAACTAGCCGGGCGAAGTGGCGGGCGCCTGTAGTCCCAGCTACTCGGGAGGCTGAGGCAGGAGAATGGCGTAAACTCGGGAGGCGGAGCTTGCAGTGAGCTGAGATCTGGCCACTGCACTCCAGTCCGGGCGACAGAGCGAGACTCCGCCTCAAAAAAAAAAAAAAAAAAAAAAAAAAGAAAAAAGAAAAAACTAGACTGGCTTAGCCTTCCAGGCTTTTCCCCCGTGCTGGATGCTTCTGGCCCTCAAACATCGGACTTCACGTTCTTCAGTTTTGGGGCTCAGACTGGTTTCCTTGCTCCTCAGCTTGCAGATGACCTACTGTTTGACCTTGTAATCATGTAAGTTTAATACTCCTTAATAAACTCTCTCTCTGTCTCTCTATGTATATATGTATGTGTGTGTGTGTGTGTATCCTATTCTCTTTCTCTAGAAAACTCTAATATACTAGGTATTTTATTTTTTGTGTGGCAATTGTGAATGGGATTGCATTCTTTCAGCTTGACTGTTGGTTTATAGGAGTGCCAATAATTTTTGCACGTAAATTTTTTATCCTGAGACTTTGTTTTAGTTGTTTATCAGCATAAGGAGCTTTTGAGCTGAGACTATGGGATTTTCTAAATATAGGGTCATGTCATCTGCAAACCAGGATAGCTTGACTTCCTCCCTTTCTATTTGGATGCTCTTTATTTTATTCTGATTGTTGTTTTATTCTGTCTTGCCTGATTGTTCTGGCCAGGGCTTCTAATACTATGTTGAATAGAAGTTGTGAGAGAGGGCATTCTTGTCTTGTGCTGGTTTTCAAGGGGAATGCTTCCATCTTTTCTTCTTCAGTATGTTGGCTGTAAGTGTGTCATAGATGGCTCTTACGATTTTGAGGTATGTTCTTTTTATAACTAGCTTATTGAGAGTTTTTAACATGAAGCAGTGTTGAATATCATTGAAAGCAATTTCTGCATCTATCGAAATAATCATGTGGATTTTTTCTTTAGTTTTATGTGATAAATCACATTTACTGATTTGCATATGTTAAACCAACTTTGTATCGAAGGGATAAAGTCTACATGGTTGTGGTGGATTAGCTTCATGATGTGCTGCTGGAGTCAGTTTACAAGCATTTTGTTGAGGATTTTTTGCATCAATGTTCATCAAAAATATTGGCATGAAATGTTGTTGTTGTTGTTGTGTCTCTGCCAGACTTTGGTATCAGTATGATGCTGGCCTCATAGGATGAGTTGAGGAATAGTCTCTGCTCATCAATTTTTTGGAACAGATTTCATAGAACAGGGACCAGCTCTTCTTCATGTATCTGGTAGAATTCAGCTATGAATCCTCCTAGTCCTAGGCCTTTTTTTGGTAGGCTATTTTTTACTGATTCAATTTCAGAGTTTGTTATTGGTTTGCAGAGGGAGTTAATTTTTTCCTTGCATCAAATTATTTTAAGAGTCATTCACTGAGAACTGGCAATAGTTTCAGGAAGGTTGTATATCTTAAATAGTAAAACTTTAGCCATTTGTCACAGTGCCTGAGATTTTAGCACTACATATCATAATTCATTAGAATATTTTACCAGTGCCCTAAATATATACTTTAATATTTATTGATTGAATATTTAATATTCTAATAGTATGTATCACACTTGTTAATAACCATTATTATGAGTTCATCTTAAATGGCACTTTATCATCAGTATAAGGCATTTTTTGAGAAATTATAGGTGCATCACTTAATATAAGGAGTGTGACTTTAGAACAGTCATTATTGTCCAGTAGGTCCTTGATAAACAAGGGATTAAAGAAGCCATAGGAGCTGTCAAAAATGTATTCCTAATTTAAAGAAATTTACAACAGTGGGTGCTGTTTTACCAGTGTTCATACTAATAATACATAAGTTATAAACTTTAAATGAAGCTTTGGTTTTCTAGGTGGTTGTCTATGGGATTTTATTTTATTACTTTGTTCTATTACAGTAAGAAAATTTGATTGCAAAGACTTTTGAAGTAAGTTGCAGGTGAATCTTAGTAGGATTTAAACAACATAGTAAATGTTATGTCAATCATTTCTCTGTCTAGCAAGTTATTTTATCACCTCCAGTCTACACAAATCTTTCCACATTACTTTCTAAGCCTTTTTGAGGCCCAAGATTTTTGAATGTTAGAGATGAAACAGAAAAGACCATCTGAAGTCCTACTTATAAACACTTCTCTATTATGTATTATGTAACAGAAGAAGAGGACATTGTTTATTAGGTTGGTGCAAACATAATTGCAGTTTTTGCATTGTTGCAATTTGCCATTTGGTATTGGAATACATTCTTAAATAAATGTGGTTATGTTATACATCATTTTAATGCACATTTTCACTTTTTTTGCTAATGACTTATTGCTCTTTATTTTATATTTATTTTGGACTACGGAAATGGTGTTAGACAGAAAGCAAATTCAAGTGATTTTCTTATTTGTGTTCAAAATGAGTCATAAAGCAGAGGAGACAACTCAATGTCAACAACACATTTGACCCAGGAACTGCTAAAGAACATACAGTGCAGTGGTGGCTCAAGAAGTTTTGTAGGCCGGGCGCGGTGTATTCAGGCTCACGCCTTGATTCAGGCTCAAGCCTGTAATCCCAGCACTTTGGGAGGCCGAGACGGGCGGATCACGAGGTCAGGAGTTCGAGACCATCATGGCTAACACGGTGAAACCCCGTCTCTACTAAAAAATACAAAAAGCTAGCCGGGCGAGGTGGCTGGTGCCTGTAGTCCCAGCTACTCGGGAGGCTGAGGCAGGAGAATGGCGTAAACCTGGGAGGCAGAGCTTGCAGTGAGATGAGATCCGACCAGTGCACTCCAGCCTGGGCGACAGAGCAAGACTCCGTCTCAAAACAAACAAACAAACAAACAAACAAACAAACAAGAAGTTTTGTAAAGGAGATGAGAGCCTTGAAGATGAGGACTCTAGTGGCTCACTGCAAACTCCACTTCTCCGGTTCAAGCAATTCTCCTGCCTCAGCCTCTCGAGTAGCTGAGATTACAGGCACCCGCCACCATGCCCAGCTAATTTTTTGTATTTTTAGTAGAGACGAGGTTTCACAGTGCTGGCCAAACTGGTCTCGAACTCTTGACCTCAGGCGATCCTCCTGCCTCTGCCTCATAAAGTGCTGGGATTACAGGCTGGTCTTGAACTCCTGATCTCCGGTGATCTGCCCGCCTCGGCCTCCCAAAGTTCTGGGATTACAGATGTGAGCCACCGCACCTGGTCTATCATCCTCTCTTATTCTACAAAACAACAACAAACCATTTCTCCATCGAATTGTGACGTATGATGAAAAATGGATTTTATACAACAATTGGCAGTGACCAGCTCAATGGTTGGACTGAGAAGAAGCTCCAAAGCATGTTACAAATATAAACTTGCACCAAAAAATGGTCATGATCACTGTTTAGTGGTCTGCTGCTGGTCTGATCCACTATAGCTTTCTGAATCCCGGTGAAACCATTAGATCTGAGAAGTATGCTGAGCAAATTGATGCAATGCACAGAAAACTGCAATGCCTGCAGCCAGCATTGGTCAACACAAAATGCCCAATTCTTCTCCATGACAATGGCTGACTGCATGTCACACAATCAATGCTTTAAAAGTTGAACAAATTGTGCTATGAAGTTTTGCCTCATCTGCCATATTCACCCTGCCGTATTCACCTGACCTCTTGCCAACCGACTACCACTTCTTCAAGCTTCTCAGCCACTTTTTGCAGGGAAAATGCTTCCAAAACCAGCAGGATGAGGAAAATGCTTTCAAAGAGTTCGTGGAATTCCAACACACTGATTTTTATGCTACAGGAATAAACAAACTTATTTCTCTTTGGCAAAAATGTGTTGATCTTAATGGTTCCTATTTTGATTAATAAAGATGTACTGAGCCTAGTTACAATGATTTAAAATGCACGATTCAAAATCACATTTACTTTTGCACCAACCTAATTAAATACTACAAAAACATGTTTTGACTATATTGTGTTGTGTGTCTTATTTGAAGATCTGAGAATTAAAGTGAGATACTCCCCCACAAATTTTGAAAAATATTAATTAATTGATTAATTTAAAGTATTTATTGAGTTAAACTCCAAAATAAATGTATTTCATCGAGGTCAAAGCAAGGATATAAAAATTACCATACAGAGAACCTAGCACCTAGGCACAAAGTAAGGCTGTCAACTGATTATTTTAAGATAACTATGGTTAGAGTTATTAGTTATAGCTAGTATTAGTACACTCAAGAAACCTTAAGTGTCTAATTCCAAATGTTTGTATGGCAAAGATGCAAACTCATACCTGCTAATATACTGTATTCTGGTGGATGGATTTGTTTGTTCTTGCAAAAAGTTTTGAAACTTATTGTTTTATCCTTTTGTTTGAATATTTTGGAGGATAAGGTATATGACCATGGTTCCAAAGATGGATTTTCTTAGGCCTGCAACGTTTCTAAATACACCAAATACTCTCTATCCTTGTAGAATTATCAAACATACCCTCCTTACAGTTGATCAGTTGAAATATTAATTTTTTAATTTTCAGAGTGACTCCAGAGGCTTTTGAATTTGTACGGCTGCTTCTATGGTGAGATGGTTATGTCACTTAACATTTAACCTCTCTGACTTCTCTCATAATGATTCTTTGTTTATCAAGTTGTATTCCAATTTCATTCTGCCTGAAGATTAAATGTTGCTAGTGTGTAATTATAGGCTTCTGGCCTGTGCAACAGATTATTCTAAGTTAGTCCCAATTATGTTTTTGCTTTTCCCTACCTAGGTCTGTGTAGGGCAGAACATTTCTTGTTTCACTAGACTTTGGTTTTTCTGAACTGAAAAATTTACGTTTTCTTTGATAGTTTCATTACTAGAAATGAATACAGTGTGTAGTCTGGTGTATTTTTTTTTCATTAGTATGAGTCATTACTTCAGGAAGAAGTCATCTCTGGGCAAATCAAAAAATAGTTCTTAAGCTAGATCTTCAAAGCAGAAAGTCAGATATCATCTTGACCCCATTATGTTCCATTACTGCCTTACTAGTTTTTACAAGTGTGACATAATTCCTGTTAAAAATAAAATAATAATTTGTTATACTTTCACACTGACAAAGCTTAAGAAAAAATAACTGCTGGACATGGAAAAGGACATTGCGTTGGAATACTGTGCATAACCAAGACATGGAATAAAATGCTTTCTAAATGAACTCTTGTACAGACCCCAGACACCGCATCTATGATAGATTTCTATATAGCAATAAGACCAATCCTTTAAAAAAAATAAAATTTGCATTTTATAGTTTTCACGGCTGATGAATAAACAGGTAAGCAGCCTGCAGTATTTGGAAAATGTACTCTGAGAAAATACACAAAATGTAAACAACAAAAGAAGTATGGTGGATATAAATAAACACCAGAAACAAAGTGAAATGTTTCTTTCCTTAATAGTTTCTGTAGGAGCAAGCTCTCTGTTTTTCCAAGTATTGGTCCAAACACAATTTGAAAATCTCTGTCTCTAAAGAAATATGTTTCAACTACAAGAAATTTCAGTTACTGAGTCTGGTAAGAATATCAATTGTGGCTGTCTCACCAAAGGAAATATCACAATGAAATACATTAGTCCTTGTTTGTATAAAACAAATTTACTGGTAAAAAGCAGTAACTTTCAGTGTAATTACACCTCAGTATATATTCAAGCATTCTTTCTCTTAACTAAATTTCTTACATACAGTTAAAAATCACAATACAGACAAATAATACTAACATTACTGACTAATTTTGAATATAAATATTTTAGGAAAATGTTTTCAATATGAGTTAATCTTTATCTGTTACTACCAATAATTTTGTTGGGTAAAAATAGGGCTAAGTGTATGAGAGATACAGAGAAAAAAATCTCCTTTACCTTCACAATTAAAAAAAAAACCTATTAAATGAAAAAAAGTGTGCTACATAAAATTAGTATAACTTTTAATTTTTTTCTTTTTAAATTCTTGAAGATAATTTTTAAAATTTTGGGCGTCTACTTTAAATATAAAAAAGAAATAAAAATGGGGGACCTAATGAGCATAAGCATAAAGAAATTTCATCAACATTTCTCTTATAGGAATATTTTTGTGTGCTAGGAGAATACACATCTAACTAAGAGAAAAGTCAGAGAAATAAATGTGATGAGCTGAAGACAGCATAAAGTGGTTATTTTGACTTAGATTTGGTGAAAGAGAATATAATTGAGAGTTTATTTATTTATTCATTTATTCATTAATATTTACTGAAAACCATTGTGTTCAAACAGTAAGTTTGATCTGGGAATACATCATGTTATTCCAAATTAGGTAAATAAGTGTTTTGTTCATTAAAATTATTCAATAAACATTGATTGAATACCTATGTTAGGTAGAGTCATGTAACATTAAGTATATAGATAATTTTTTCTTAAGGATCCCATACTTCATAAGATTTTGATATTACAAAGTGGTAAATGCTATGTTAGAAGAGTGCACAAAAATTATTAAAGCACAAAGGAAATGGATTTCACCTAGAGAAGTTGTATTGAATAGTAAAGTAGAGTAAGAGATTAAAAGATGAAATATACCAGTATTTTTTAATAAAAACTTAATTTTGCCACCTATTTAAACTAATGTGCTTATTAAGTATACTACCATCACTGATACACACAATAAATACAACTAATAAAACTATCTAACCAAAATTTGAAAAGAGATAAGACAATGGTAAAATATGAAAGGAGAAATGTGAGTTTTTTGTTTCAGCTCTGATGTATAAAGAGCTCAGAAGTCATCGCTTACATTTTTTATAGCAAGAAAACAATCGGAACAAACTGAGCATCAATGACTTGTCTTAAACCTAACAGAAAATGATGTCACAGGCCAAACCAACACCCTGAAATTTAGAGAGAAATGCCAAGTCAGAGAGCCACAGTTGAGATCATCTGACTTTGATAAGAAACTGCAGGGGCCGGGCCGGGCGCGGTGGCTCAAGCCTGTAATCCCAGCACTTTGGGAGGCCGAGATGGGCGGATCACGAGGTCAGAAGATCGAGACCGGCCTGGCTAACACGGTGAAACCCCGTCTCTGCTAAAAAAAAAATACAAAAAACTACCTGGGCGAGGTGGCGGGCGCCTGTAGTCCCAGCTACACCGGAGGCTGAGCCAGGAGAATGGCGTAAACCTGGGAGGCGGAGCTTGCAGTAAGCTGAGATCCCGCCACTGCACTCCAGCCCAGGCGACTGAGCAAGACTCCGTCTCAAAAAAAAAAAAAAAAAAGAAACTGCAGGGGCCGTAAGATGGCAGGAATGTTAAAGTAGCAATTTTGGTAAAAATTTGATTATTTAAATAGAAAGGACAAAATTCCCTAAAGGCAAACTACCAAAACCTAGACAAGAGTAATAGATAACCTGAATAAAACCAAATCTATTAAAGACATTGAATCGATAATTAATATCTTTTTAAAGCACCAGTCTCAGATGGTTTTACTGATGAATTTTGCCATACATATAAGGAAAAATGACATAACTCTTCACCATCTCTTTCAGAATATACAAGCAAAACAAACAAACAAAAACCAAAAACACTTCCTACTCTTCATATAAATAAGGTCAGCATTGTCCTAATGCCAAAACTATATAAAGTCATAAAAAAGGAACCTAGATCAATATTTCTCATAAATATGCATTTTAATATTTTCCAAAAACAATGAGTTACAATATATAATGTATAAACTCATACAATATAATAATATACAAACTCATTACAATATATAATGAGTTTAATAAGTATCATAAACTGCAGACAATTATTCCAGGTATGTGAGGCTGGCTCAACATTTGAAAATCAATTATGCAATATATCATATCAACAAACTAAAAGAATAAAACATATGATCTGATATGATCAATGCAGAAAAAGCATTTGAGAAAGTTCAGTAAAATTTGTAATAAAAACTCAGCTAACTAGGAAAAGTGGAGAATATTCTCAACTTGTTAAAAAACATCCACAGAAGTTATACTGCTAACATCATACTTAATGGTGAGGAACTAAATGCTGTCCATCAAAGATCAAGAAGAAATCAAGGAGGTGCCTTCTCTTTATTTTTATTCAACATCGTACTAGAAGTCCTCCCCAGTTTAAGAAGAAAAGTAAATATTGTGTGTGTATGTATGTGAATGTATATGTATATGTTTGTATATATTCATGTATATGTATTTGTGTATGCTTGTGTGTATATTTATTTACTCTGTCAGACCTAAAATAATATCCCAGTAGCAACAGACTCAGTCCCTGATGTTGATTTTTCATATAATTTTCCAATAAGAGAAAAGATTCTTGGGATAAATGGTTGATTCTAGAACAAGGGCAGAAAATTTATATGATGAATCTTACAGCACCAGAAAGTAAGGAAGAGTTCAGTGAGAAAACAAAACAGAAGAAAGCAAAGCAAAACAATCGCATTGATGGGAGTAGGTAAAAGGGATAGATAAAGCAACTGAAAGAGGTCTCTGTGGCCGTATCTGGAGCAATTTGAGAAACAAATTAAATAAAATAGTATTGTATTATAATCTAAAGTATGAAATAAATGTCTGTGAGCTAACACTGATATAGATAAATGAAGATAAATGAATACATTAATTGACAAGGCACTAATTTGCTTTTCGTAAATATACTGCTCTCAAAGAGGGGAGCACAATTTTTTTTTTTTTTTTTTTTTTTGAGACCGAGTCTTGCCCTGTTGCCCAGGCTGGAGTGCAGTGGCGTGATCAGGGCTCACTGCAAGCTCCATTTTCCTGGTTCACACCATTCTCCTGCCTCAGCCTCCTGAGTAGCTGGGACTATAGGCAGCTGCCACCATGACTGGCTAATTTTTTATTTATTTTATTTTTTATTTTATTTTTTTTTAGTAGAGATGGGCTTTCACCATGTTAGCCAAGATGGTCTCGATCTCCTGACCTCGTGATCCTCCTGCCTCGGCCTCCCAGAGTGCTGGGATTACAGGTGTGAGCCACCGCGCCCGGCCGAGGGGGAGCACAATTTAAGTTTGACCTATGCATAGTGAATTCCTTCAGAGGCCAGTAAGAAAAAGAGTGGGTTATAGCGAGAGTCATCAATATTCAAAAATCATGTTAGTAGTATGTGACCTTGGTATTATGTGATGAAAATAGCACTTCATTTCTGTGAGCTTCTTTCCAAAGACCCATAGTCTCAATCTAACTGCGAAAAACAGTAGCAAAATTCAAATAGAGAAGCAATCCTGCAAAATACCCAATCAGTACTTTGTGAAACTAGAAAGCTCATCAGAAACAAAGATAATTATAAGAAGCTGCCACAGACAAAAAGAGCTATTATTAATTTGCTAAGGCTGGCACAACAAAGTACTACAAACTAAGCAACAATAGCAGAAATTTATTATTTCAAGGACTGGAGGCTAAAAGTCCTAAGGCGTCAATGGGGTTTGTTCCTCTGAGGGAAGTTCTGGAGGCTAGAAGTCCTAGAGTAAGAAATCAACAAGGTTGGTTCTTCTGATAATCTGTTACAGGCTTCCTTCCCTTCTAGGTCTAGCAGTTTTCTGACAATCTTAGGTGTTCTTTGACTTTTAAAAACATCTCACCCTTTCCCTTCATACGGCATTCTCTGTGTCTGTCTTCAAATTTCCTCTTTTTATAAGGACATCAGTCATGTTGGATTAAAAGCCCACCCTAATGGTTTTATTTCAACTTGATTACCTCTTCAAACACCTTATTTCCAAATACAGTCATATTCCAAGTTACTGAATATTAGGTAGGACTCTAAAATATCTTTTTTTTGAGGTGGTCCAATTCAACCTCTTTCAGGAAGTTAAGGATACATGATAACTAAGTTAATGTGATATACTTAATGATTGAATGGGATCTTGGAATATGGAATGAACATTAGGTTCCAAACTAAAAAATCTCTACAAATTATAGACTTGAATTAATAATAATGTATCAATACTGGTTCATTAATTGTAACAAGCATACTATACTAATGCAAGATGTTTATTATAGGAAAAAGTTGTGTGACACACTCTATACTATCTTTTCAGTTTTTTGGAAACCTAAAACTGTTTAAAAAAAATAAGGTATACTAAAAATATATGAATAGTATATGGAAATCCTGAATGAGTTCAATTGTTTTTACCTCAAATATCACAAATAATACTAATCCAGAAACTAAAGCCAAATCACAGTTAACAGGTTAAGCAGGAATAAGTTTTTATTTAAAATATTTGACCTCGAAGATCGAGACCATTTTGGCTAACACGGTGAAACCCAGTCTCTACTAAAAATACAAAAAATTAGCCAGGCGTGGTGGCGTGTGCCTGTAGTCCCAGCTACTAGGGAGGCTGAGGCAGGAGAATGGCGTGAATCCGGGAGGCGGAGCTTGCAGTGAGCCGAGATAGCGCCACTGCACTCCATCCTGGGCAACAGAGCGAGACTACGTTTCAAAAAAAAAAAATGACCTCAATACTTGATGACTGAAATGATACAAAATGATTTCTCTAACATTACTTCAAATTTGTAGATATTCCTTTGCACGCCAAACTTAATGATGTCTTAAAATATAGCAGGGAATTTAATGAAAATAAGATTTATTTATTTATTTTTTTATTTTTAGTGGTGTCCATTAATTAGGATATCCAAATCCAGAAATAAAAGTTGTACCTCAAAGGACAGCTATTCATGATTTCTAATGCACTGAAAAGTAATGATTGTAACTTGTTAAGAATGCCGTCAGTGCATTTAAGAGAGACAATTCTTACATTATTTTTAAATAAAGAAGAGAGTAGAAGAATATCAAGTCTATTGAGCTTTTGAAAGTTTTAATGAAGAGGAAAGTCAGTTATAAACTGTTTAATGGCAAAAATAAACTCAATTTTTCTACAATTGTGACATATGCATGATTCCCCTCATTTTATGGGTGAGAAAACAAAAATGTAATTATGTTAACTTGCTCAGGAATTCTAGTATATTTCTATTCAGCTTCAGTCTTTGAAGTTCAATGATAAGGTGGGGTCTTCAATAATGCATCATAAAGAAAAAACAAAAAGTCCTGTATCAAGTGGAGAAATACTTAAATCTAAATATTACTTTTAGATTCAGAAAAGTAAAATAATTAAGATTATATAACTGAACTTTTAATGTAAATGACATGAGCTTTCTGGCAGTTACTGTATTGACCAAAATACATCAGGAGTAATAATAATAGATAATCTTTTTTTTTTTTTTTTTTTTTTTTTTTTGAGACGGAGTCTCGCTCTGTCGCCCAGGCTGGAGTGCAGTGGCCGGATCTCAGCTCACTGCAAGCTCCGCCTCCCGGGTTTACGTCATTCTCCTGCCTCAGCCTCCCGAGTAGCTGGGACTACAGGCACCCGCCACCACGCCCGGCTAGTTTTTTGTATTTTTTAGTAGAGACGGGGTTTCACTGTGTTAGCCAGGATGGTCTCGATCTCCAGACCTCGTGATCCGCCCATCTCGGCCTCCCAAAGTGCTGAGATTACAGGCTTGAGCCACCGCGCCCGGCCAATAATAGATAATCTTTCATTTTATGTTCAGAATTGACTAAAAGACTGAGATAGAAAAAGTAGCCCTCAACTCATGTGCTAACAGCTAGACCATGGGCTTTTCCAATTGAATAAAATATTTTCATAAAGGGTCAATGTAAAATAGGGTCACTCTGTGATCATGGTTGACTAATGGACTAAAAAAGCAGCATGGTTTCATAATCTTATTTGAGCAAAAATTCAACCACAGATATAAACAATATTGTCCAAACCACCAAAATGATGAAGCATTGCCCTCTTCCAGGTAACATGAGTGACTAATGTTCTTTTATCATATGAAGAATTAGCCCCTTTCCATTCCTTCTGTTTCTAGGTAAAAACATCATTGAGAACCAGATTAGGAAAAGCATTTAAGCCACAGATATTATCAATAAGAAACTCCCAAGAGAAAACTCCCTCCAATACCTATGAAAAATCATTTGCATTATTTAAAATAGCCAAGAAATGGAATCAGCCTCAGTATCCATCAATGGATGAATGGCTAAAGAAAATGTGGTATATATGCATGATGAAATATTATTCAGCTATAAAACAGAAGGAAATCCTGTTATTTGAGACAATATGGATAAATATGGAGGACATTCTGCTAAGTGAAATAAACCAAGCACAGAAAGGCAAATACCATATGATCTCACTTACATATGGAATCTAAAATAATCAAACCCAAATAAGCAGAGAGTAGAATGGTGGTTACCAGGGGCTGAATATGGAATAGAGTGGGAATGAGGAGATGTTGATTAAAAGGTATAGCATTTCATTTATACAGGAAGAATAAGCTTTGGAGATCTAGAGCATAGCATGACAACTATAGTTAAAAATAATGTATATTTGAGAATTGCTAAGAGAGTAGATTTAAAATGTTCTCCCCACAAAAAATATGCATGTGAGGTGATGAATATGTTAATAAGCTTAATTTAACCTTTCGACAATACATATTAAAACATCACACAATATCCCATAGATATATGTAATTATTATTTCTTAAGACTCTTTTCTATATCAGTTCTTTTCTTGCCCGAACCTGGAGTTCTTCCAATATCCAAGGATGGCATTTTTCACATCTATGTCAGTGTTTTAGGTCACTCTTTTTTTATTAAAACATAAATGTTCTTCTGTGATATGATTCCCATGCAGATGAATCTATGTTATTTTTCTAAATGTGGAAAGAAATTTTCCAAGATCTGACCCATTCTAGAAATCATTCTGAAATTCCAGAATACAGTATCTCAAGTGGAAACATATATTAGAGCATCAGAAGATATATTAAAGAAGTAGAGTGAGCTGTGTCTCATCTTCACAAAATATAATTGTGTAAGTATAAGGCAGCTTTCTTTCATTTGTAAAAATTGTCATAAGATTAAGATTCATTGCATTTAAATATTTTTTATGCCAATCACTAAGGTGAATATAGTATATTTTTGCAAAGTTTAATCACTTTAACATTTTTATACTTCAGATAAAATTTAAATATAAATCTTTTCCTTGCTTATAATATTATATTCTTTTCAAAAAATACTTTCATCATTTTAGTTAGTTCTTCACACGAGAAAGAAATTCTGGTACTATGTTCATTGCCTCAAGGAAGTAGGTCTAATTTAAGAAAACAAAATAGTGTCCTGGAAAGGTTAATATAACTATTCAGTAGAAAACAACCCTTACATGTAAGTGAATTATTAAACATCCTGCAATGGCTAGAGAGATACACATTTAAAAGCATACTTGAACATAATTTCTGTAATTGAACTATGACTTTAATTACATGATTTGCTTTTGCAATGGAGTTCTTAAGAGTTACAACTCTTATCAAGCTTTAGAATATTTAACTTCTCATTTACCCACCCTGATAATAATAATATGCTTAAAAGAGTGACATCATTTTATCATATATTATTAAGTAGCATATACTAAATAAATACATGGTAATTACTAAAGTGCTTAAAGGTATTTTGCTAAAATACTGATGGACACTTCTGAATTACTAAACCAGTTTCAACTAAGATTTTTAAATTATTGTAAAGTATTTTAAGAATTTCAGTGTTTCAGAGTTTTGACATGTGATTTTTAATTGCTTATTACAACATTAATGGGAAGTTGAAAATTATTGATTTCATATTTAACAACAAATATTACAACTATGTATATGTACTTGTTTTCATATTCAACAACAAACATCACAATTATGTATATGCACTTAAAACTTACTATGTGCCAGTGGGCACAGAATAAATATAACATAAAATACCACTGCCCTAATGGATCCCATATTCCTTCAAATAAGGGCAAAACAAGCCAATATAATTACAAATGTCTATTATTCAATGTAATACTTAATATTAAGAGAAAATTTAAGGTAGTGTAAAGATAACAGGAGATGACAATTGAGACTATTTTATATAGTATGTCATGTCAGATCACTTAGGCTAATTAATGATGTGGTAACAAATTACCCAGAAATTTGTTTCTTAGAGGAAAACGTTTTGAGTGAAAGGATGTATCATATATTGTGAATGAGTCCATAAAGGTAAGAACTGATAATTGCAAATTTGATTTGCAATGTTGGTAACTGGTGGTCCTTGATAAGTGTATATTTTTAAAACACCTCAAATTCTAGCCTATAATTCCCAGCAGGGTAAAGAACAAAAAAGTATTTTGGGAAGACTAGGCAGTATAGATTTTCAATAGGTAAAATACATTATTTGGAATGCTGTGATGATGAATTGCATATGTCAACTTGACACGGTGTAAAGATATTTAGTTAAAATTTTTTCTGGGTATGTCATGAAGGTACTTATGAATGAGATTTAATATTTGAATCAAGGTCTGGGCACTGTGTCACACCTGTAATACCAGTGCTTTAGGAAGCCAAAGTGGGAGGATCACTTGATATCAGGAGTTTCAAACAAGCCTGTGCGACATAGTGAGATCCCATGTCTACAATACATATATATATTTAAATCAGCCAGGTGTGGTGGCACAAACCTGTAGTCCTAGTCATTCAAGAGGCTGAGGCAGGAGGAGAAAGGATCACTTAAGCCCAGGAATTCAAGGCAGCAGTGAGCAGAATTGTACCACTGCACCTCAGTTTGGGCAACAGAGAGATATCCTGCCTCTAAAAAAAAAAAAAAAAAATCAAAAACAAAACAATCCCCTGCCCCACACATACATAAATATATTTGAACTGCTAGATTGAGTAAAGCATATTGCCATCCCCATCATGTGTAGAGATTATCCAATCCATTGAAGACCTGAATAGAAAAGGCAGAGGAAGGGAGACTTTTCTCTCTGCCTGTTTGAGCTGGGGTATTGGTCTTCCGTTGCCCTCACACTAGGACTCACACCACGGACTTCCCTGGTTCTCAGGCCTTTGAACTTGGGCTGGAGCTTATACCATTGGCTTTCCTGGGTGTCCAGCTTGCAGATGGAAGGTTGTAATAATTCTCACCCTTCATAATTGTATAGACCAATTCCTTATTAAAAAATCTTTATATATACATAAAGATGTGTGTGTGTATTTACGTGTATCTTTATATATATATAAAAATTCATCTTTAGTATATATTTATATATGTAAAGATACATCTTTATGTATGTATATCTGTATAAATAAAGATATATCTTTATAAATTGAAGCAACACATTTTTAGACATATCTGAAGATGTAAATGCAGATATAAAGATGTATTTACATATATAAAGATATGTATGTATCTATAAAGATATGCATATACATATATGTTTATATATCTATATATAGATATATCTACAATATATTTATACATATGTGTAGACCTAAAGATACATCTTTATATTATATATAGATACATCTTTATATCTATATTTACATATTTATTTATATCTATATGTAAATATATGAAACCTATCCTTTTTCTGTGGAGAACCTTGACTAATAACAGTGATGTCTAAAAAATATTTTGCTTTAATTTAATTTGCTCTTCATTGTTAACAGATAAGTTCCAAACAACTTGCTATTTACAAAGTAGTCAATTTAAGAGACATAAATGGCTTATTAGTTATTCTGTGCCTCACGATTAAGAAGGATTTATAAACAAAGGAATAAAGCACTTGATTAATGGGTTCCATCACTTCCCTTCCTCAAGATAACTACCTTGTTTTCTACCATATATGCTCTGGTATAAGAATTTAATCTTTACACTGTGTGTAAATTAACAATAGAATATAAGAATTCATTGTATTTTTATTTAAAGTAATTTGTCTTATTAAACATTCTGCAAAATATTTTCAGTCCAAGAAATGCTGAAAAATTTTTTAAAACACATGCTCCTAAATGTATAGCTGAGTTTTAAAAGGTATAAGGGAAATTACACTTATTAGAGGTCCTAGAAAAAAAAAAAAGAGACAGCTGAAAGAAGGATGCTAGCATAGTTTAAAACCACCAAGGACCTTAGAAAAATTTTCTCAAACTAATGAATAAAGCAAGCTTTGAATTATAATGTTTATAGTACCATAAACAGACAACATAACTGTCAGGCCAAGTGAAGTGGAGAGTGAATATTGAGATTCCTAAGTAAACTAGATGTTATAAAATGTGGAAGACTGGGAGAAAAATAAATCTACCTTCAAGTTAAAGGGGGACAAGTAGTAGCTTTTAAAAAAATCTCATCCTTCACACCGTATTAGTAAAATAATAGAGCCTTCTTTCAAAAATCAAAATCACATACCTTCTTTAAAATGAATTTGAATGCATATCATTTTTATTTTGGAAAATATTAAGTTGAGAAATAAAATTGTTGCCAGATTTTTAGAATGCCTGGCAAGACTGTATGCAAGAAAAATCAGCCTCAATATATCCTTTAATAATTTGGGGGAATTAACATCTGCTAAATATGAGTTAACCATCGAAAAGTTAAAACTACAAAAAATGTACAATAATCACCAGGAGTAAGCAGAGACATCAGTTAGAGGAATTAGGCTCAGAAATCAGATATAAAATGTATTAAATTATATGATGTGAATCTATTTCTCTGTTTTAAGTAATGAGAATTAATTGAGAACACATGACATTGAAAAGGACCAAGTATATTTTACAATAGAACAAATTTTAAAATGTAAATGTTAAAATGTAACTGAAAATTGAGGTGGATGAGTTACATATGTAACAAGGCTAAAAGAAGAATTAATGACTGCAGCTGAGATATAAAAAAATTACAATACAGTAAAATGAGACAATATGTTGGTGAAATAAATGCGGGAAACATATGAGAAGAGTCCATCATAAAACTAATTAAAGGATTTAATTAAATGCAAAAGGATATAGCAGAGTACATAGAGAAGAGGAACTATAAAAAGTGATTATAACTTAGAATTTTATAAAATTGATGACAAGCATAACACACAATGAACAGAGTAAGACTCCAAAGACAAGCTAAAAGGTTGTCGTGCTGTATCTTCATAGTCGATGAAAGAAGACATTGATACACAAGGGATTATAATAACATAGTTAATTACTCACAGAAAGATAAACATCAGGAGCTTTAATATTGATGCACCAATTCCCTGGCTCCCACTTACTAGTTCAAAGCGATGCAGTCAGTGGATTAAGTCACAGCTGATGAACACAGGGCAAAGGGCTCAAGACCTTTAGTAGCTAGCAATGAAAAGTCACTTCCCTTTCTTGTGGGGTGGGGAAGATGTTACACTGAAATTGTCCTCTGGCCATCTTGACCTACTTATTTGCATATATGACCAGTTACAGAAATAGCTCAGTACTAGGAGACAGTTAAGCCTTACAGTTTGGAACACTTAGCAAGGACAAGTAAGATGTTTAGGGCCCATGGTGGACTGCCTTTTCCAGTATGGTAAGTCAAACAATTCAATTAACACTGATTTTTGTGCAGCAAAAAAATAAATACACAGAACATTAAAATAGTTTATTAACTGCAAATCGAGAGATCCAAATCCAATGGAACATCTTTCAAAAGAAAAAAAAAAAAAAGGATTAAAAACCAGGTGCAAATCCTAGCTGCTCAGGAGGTTGAGGCAGAATCAACCTTTGAGCCCAGGAGTTCAAATCCTGCCTGAGTAACATAGTAACATACCATCTCAAATAATAATAACAATAATAATAGAGATTAAATACAGATATTTTCAGATCAAGGAAAATCTAGATAGTTCACTGCTAACACAACTTCATTAGGTGAAATTCTAAAACATGAGTTCCCGGGATATGAAGGAGGTTAATAAATACAAGAATAATAGAACAGGAAAGGAATTGGTAAGTTTTTGTGTAAAAAAAAAAACAAATACTGACATAAGGCAACAATAGTATATAACTTTTGAGGTAAACTGTTGAAGCAATTATTAAACAACAATGATATATAAGAAGAAGGGCATGCTTGGAATTAAAATGTAAAAAGACAGAAATTTTCATAAATATTTGACCACTACAAAGTCTGTGAAAATTTCAGTATACTCTCCCAATGGTATGGAATGCTACATGAGAATAAAAGAGAGTATAAAACTCAAAAATGCAAGGAGACAAAATAAGAAAAAATTTGAAAAAAAAAAATATCTGGGTGGGGGGAATAAAAATTTAGAGTGTCTGTATGCAATTAAACTAAAATTATCCGCTTAAAATAGAGTGTTATAACTATGAGGCATTTCACGTAAGCCCCAAGGTAACCACACACTCCCCAACCCACACACACATTATAAAAGTTACACAAAGAAGAAAAAAATTAAAGTTTATCAATAAAATAAAATCAACAGAGGAGACAAAGGTAAGATAAAGGAACAAAACTAACACAAAACAGCTATCAAAATAGCAATAGAAAATCATTCCTTATCAATAATTACTTTTAATGTAAATGAAATAAACTCTCCAATTAAAAGCTACAAAGTGACTGAGTGGATTAGAAAACAAGACTTAATTACATGCAGTCTACAAGGAGCTCACTTTATATTTAAAGACATCAATAGACTGAAAGTGAAGGGGTGGAAAAGAAATTCTATGCAAATGGTAAACAAAAAAGAACAGGTTGGCTATACTTAGACAAAATACACTTAAAGCCAAACATTGGCACAGCAGACAACAAAGGATACTTTATAATAATAAAAGAATCATTTTAACAGGAAGACAGAACAATTGTAAATATCTATGCAACCAACATTAACGCACCTAAACACAGAAAGCTAACATTGACAGAAGTGAAGGAAATAATTGTCAGCAATAGAATAATAGTATGAAACATCAATATCCCACTTCCCATGATGGATAGAACATGCAGAAAGAACATCAATAAGGAAACGGAAGACTTGAATAACACTACAGACAAAAAGACCTAACAGATATGCACAGAATATTTTATATAACAGCAGCAGAATAAACATTCTTCTCAAATATACATGTATTGTTCATCAGAATAGATGACATATAAGATCACAAAGAAAGTCTTAACAAATTAAACAAGATTAAAAGCATACCAAATATATTTTCTGACCACAGTGGAAAAAAACTGGAAATATGTAACAGAAGGAAAACTGGAAAATTCACAAATATGTGGAAATTAAGCATATATACTATTGAACAACCATTATGTTAAAGAAGAAATTAAAAACTATATTAGACTTCTTCCTTTCAATCTGGATGACCTTCATTTCATTCTTTTGTCTAATCATTCTGGCTAGGACATCTATAGTACTATATTGAATAAAAGTGGTCATAATGGGCATCCTTGTCTTATTCTAGACCTTACAGGAAAATGTTTCTGTTTTCCCCATTCAGTATGATACTAGCTGTGTGCTTGACACATATGGCTTCTATTGTGTTGAAATATGTTCCTTCTATACCCAGTTTGTGGGAGTTTTTATCATGAAGGGATATTGAATTTTATCACTTTTTTTTTTTTTTCAGCATCTGTCAAAATAATTATAGGGTTTTTTTGGTCCTTCATTCTGTTGACATGATGTATCACATTTATTGTTTTGCATATATTCAAACATCCTTGCATCACTGGGATGAATTCCACTTGATCATGGTGTATGATCTTTTTAATGTGTTGTTGAATTCAGCTTGCTAGTATTTTGTTGAAAATTTGTGCATCTATATTCATCAGATATATTGGCCTATAGTTTTCTTCTTTTGTTGTGGCTTTATCTGATTTTGATATCAGGATAATCTGACTCATAGAATGAGTTTGGAAGCATTTCCTTCTCTTTGATTTTTCTTGGAATAGTTTGAGTAGAATTGGTATTAGTTCGTTAAATATTTGGTAAAATTCATTAGTGAAGTCAACAGGTCCTGGGCTTTTTTTTTTTTTTTTTATTGGAAGACTTTATTATTGCCTCTAGTCATCATTGCTTGTGAGAAAATTCTGCAAGACACACACAAATAAAAACATAACATATGAAAACATATAGGATACTGCAACAGCAGTACTAAGAAGGAAGCTAATAGCAATATCCACCTACATTAAAAAAAGAAGAAAAATCTGAAACAGTTTAACTTCATATCTCATGGAACTGGAAAAAGAACAAACTAAGCCCAAAGTTAGTAGAAAGAACAAAATATCAGAATACAGCAAAAGCAAAATAGAAAATACAGAATACATAGAAAAATCAATGAAACTAAGAGTTTGTTTTTGGAAAATGTAAGATATTGATAAACATTTATGTCGCTTCATTTAAAAACTAGAAAAAATAAAATAAACAAAATTAGAACTAAAGAACAGTTACTATAAGCAATCTCAAAGAAATATAAAGAACCATAACAGATTACTATGAATAATTATATGACAACAAAGTGGACAGCTTAGAAGAAACGAATACATACATACAACCTGCCAAGACTAAATAATGAAGAAATATAAAATCTGAACAGAACAATAACTAATATGAAAATTGAACTGGTAATCAAAAACTCCCAAGAAAGAAATTGCAGGAGCAGATAGCATCATTGGTGAATTCTAGCAAACATTTAAAGAAGAATAAATGCCAGTTCTTCTGAAACTTTTGAAATGAAGATAATATTTCCAAATTCATTTTATAAGGTCAATATTATCCAGCTATCAAAGTCAAAGATGTCACAAGAAAAGAAAATTACAGGCCATTATGTGTGATAAATATAGATGCAAAAATCCTCAACAAAGTTTTAGAAAATTAAATGCCACAGAAATTTTTTTTTTTTTTTTTTTTTTTTTTTTTTGAGACGGAGTCTCGCTCTGTCACCAAGGCTGGAGTGCAGTGGCCGGATCTCAGCTCACTGCAAGCTCCGCCTCTCGGGTTCACGCCATTCTCCTGCCTCAGCCTCCCGGGTAGCTGGGACTACAGGCGCCCACCACCTCGCCAAGCTAGTTTTTTTTTTTTTTTTTGTATTTTTTAGTAGAGACGGGGTTTCACCAGGTTAGCCATAATGGTCTCGATCTCCTGACCTCGTGATCCACCCGTCTCGGCCTCCCAAAGTGCTGGGACTACAGGCTTGAGCCACCACGCCCGGCCTATAACAGAAAATTAAAAGAATCATACACCATCATCAAGTAAAATTTATCCCTGGGTGATAAACATGTTTCCAATAAATCTGATGGTTCCTCAAACATATGCTGAAAAAAAATCAATTAATGTGATACACTACATTAATAGAATAAATGATAAAAATCACATGATCATTTCAATAGATTCAGAAAAGAATTTTTGACAAAATTCAACAGTCATTTATGAGAAAATCTTTGAAAAAACTACAAATAGAAGAAAATTACCTCAAGATTATATCTGAAAAGCTCACAGTTAACATCATATTAAAATGTGAAAAACTAAAAGATTTTCCTCTGTGATTGGGAACCAAGCAAAGACACCATTTTTACTATTTGTGTTTCATATAGTACTAGACATTCTAGCCACAACAATTATGCAAGAAAAGAGAAAGAAAAAAACATCAAAATTAGTAAAGAAAGAAGTAATATTGTCTCTTATTACAGATAACATAGTCTTATGACTATAAAGTTCTTAAGACCTCACAAAAAACTTTAGAAGTAATAAAATGCTCAGTAAGATTGTGGATACAAATTCAACATGCAAACATCAATTGTATTTCTATACGCTAACAATAAACTATCTGAAAAGGAAATTAGAAAACAATTTTATTTATAATAGTACCAAAAGCAACAAAAGACCTAGAAATAAGCTTACCTAAAGAGATGAAAGATGTGTATATTGAAAACTACAACACACTGATAAAAGAAAATTAACAAGGCATGAACAAATGAAAAGACATTCTGTGTTCCTGAATTGGAAGACTTTGTCAATTTTTTATACTACCAAAGGCAATCTACAAATTCAATGAAATCCCTATCAATATGTCAATGGCAAACATTTTAAAAATGAAAAAATAATGCTAAAATTTATGCAGAACCACAAAAGACCAGAAATGGCCAAATCAATCTTGAGAAAGAACAAATGGGAGACTCACACATTTTTTATTTTAAAATATATTACTCTCTCGACTTAGCATCTAAAATAGGGAGTATCCCCTCAATGGTTAGGAGAGATACAAAATTGAAATAAAAATTGTATTACTTACAGGTCTTGGGGAAATACATGGCATGCCTAGAGGGCACATCCATGCAGAGGTCAGGGAGCACGTTGACAGAAGGAAAGAAGAATCATGGGCCGATGTCTTTGTTGTGATCCAGGGCATTATGTAATCTGATTTATTATGGGGAGTTTGAATAGGTGGACTTAAAGCAAGCAGGCACAGGTTCTCATATGTCACACTGTGACTGAGAGATGGTTGCTGTGGCATATCTGCACAGTTCACGCAAGGTGTGGGAGTTAGCAGTACAGGTCAAGTAGGTTGTATGTAGTTGTCTCAAAGCAAAGTGTTCCCCAGGAGACGGTTGTATAAAGCAGATATCTGGATCAACCATACTGAGGAAATGGGGGAAAATGTAGAACTAGAAACTGTGTCAAAGATTATTACACCCTGCTTCTGGCATGAGAGAGTTAAATTTGCTTTCAGAGTGAACGCTGAAGCATAAAATTATAAAAATTCACTACGATTACAAAACTATTGTAAACAAAACAGTAGGGTCCTTTCATAAAAATAGACACACAGACCAATGAAACAGAACAGAAAACCCAGAGGTAAATTCATGCATATACTAATCTTCTACAATAATGTGAAAAATACAAAATGGGGAAAGAATAGTCTCATCAATAAATAGTGCTGAAAAAAACAGATGTACACCTGAAAAAATATAAAGAAAGGAAAGACTCTTATTTTACAACAAACATAAAAATCAACTCAGAAAAGATTCAAGACTTTAATGTAATGCCTGAAACTATAAAATTCCTAGAAGAAAATGGTGAACAAGTCTAATGACCTTGGTCTTGGGAATACTTTTATGAGCATAATATGAAAAGTATGGAAAAGTATGGACAACAAAACCAAAAGTAAACTAACGGGATTACATCAAACTAAAAATGCTGCACAGCAAAAGAGCAATAAACAGAGTGAAAAGGCAACTAGAGAATGAGAAAAAAATTTGCAAACCATAAATTTAATATGCAGTTAATATCTGAAAATTGCAATATACTGCTATAACTCAATAGAAAAACAAAACAAAAAAAAAAACAAAACTAAGAAGACAATAAAAAAGACTAATGATTTTAATAGAAATTTCTCCAAAGAAGATATATGGATGGCCACAAGGTATATAATAAAATAATCAACCTCAAGAATTATTAGAGAAATTCAAGTCAGAATCACAATGAGATATTACTTCATACCTATAAGGATGTCTATTATTTAAAAACAGTGTTGACAAGGATGTGAAGAAATTGAAACCCTTGTGTTCTGTAGGTGGGAAAGCAAAATGGTACAGTTACTATGGAGAACAGTGTGGAGGTTTCTCAAAAAAATAAAAAATAGAACAACCATATGATTCTGCAATCTAACTTTTGTGTATTTAAGATTGAAGTCAGAATCTTAGAGAAATATTAATACACCAATGTCACTGCACCACTATTCACAACAGCCAAGTTATGACAACACCATAAATGTTCATCAACAGATGAATGTATAAGAAAAAGGAATGTAAAAGAATGTATACATACAATGGAATACATTTCAGCCTTAAAAAGGAAAGAAAATGGAATATGCAATAGCATGAAGGAACTGTGAGGACATTATTCTAAGTGAAATAAACCTGTCACAGAAAGACAAATACTGCATGATTCCATTTATATGATGAATGTAAAACAGTGAAACTTAAAGATTCAACGAGTGGAATCATGATTGACAGGGGCTGTAGGGAAGATAAAACGGGGAGTTACTAATCAATGGGCATTAAGTTTCAGTCAAGCAAGAAAAATAAGCTTCTCTAAAGATCTGCTGTATAACATTGTACCTATAGCGAACAATAACAAATTGTGTTTTTTAAAAATTGTTAAGAGGTGAGATCTCATGTTAAGTGTTCATAACACAATAAAGTAACATAAAAGAAAATAGAAAACAAGGCAGGTCACTGTGATGAGAAAGTGGAGCAGCAGGAACCTCATGCACTTCTCTTCAAAGTTTAAGCTGGTAAAACCACTTTGAAAAAAGAAATTATCACTATAGACTACACCTAAAAATATGAATATTCCATGACACAATAATTTCATTCCTAAGTATATACACAACATTAATGAGTACACATGTGCTCCAAGAGAAAAGTAAAGGAATATTTATATTAAGAACATTTGTAATTACCAAAAACTGGAGGGAAAAACACCTGCATATCTGTCAGCAGTAAAATGTATGAAGAATGAGGTATTTGTACAATGCTGTAGTATAGAGCAATGAAAATGAGTAAACTGTAGATACAGGTCACAAGTTTATTTTGAAGAAAAGCAGCAATATAACAAAGGATACATTTTATATGACCCTAGTGTTGTGATTTTCAGATGTAGACAAAAGTGAAATGTTTTGCTTAGGGACATATTGGATAATAAGTCTGTAAACAAAGGTGTAAAGAATAGCAGTTACTCTTCGTGAAAATTAAGTTTTATGATTGAGGAAAGGTTTAAAACGCAGGCACTTGGAGTTCTAACAATGCTGTTTCCTGAAATTTTGTTTACAGAACTGTTTGCATTCTCATAGTTTTCTCAGCTATATATTTATAGGTTTTCCATTTTTTATATGAATTATTATTCATAATTTTAGAAACAGCATACAAGATTATAAATAATCCTCTATCAAAGAAGTGGAATAATGGATTTTTAAAACAAATAGCCAAGAAAATACTGCATGTCAAAATTTTAGGATTCTGGTAAAGCCGTATATCTTTGGGAATGCAGAGCATTAATACTTATATTGGTGCAGTATATTCTTAACTTGATAAAGAAAAACTACAGAAAACTTACAGGTAACATTATATTGAAAGGTGAGAGACTAGAATCTTTTCTGCTAAGATGAGGAACAGGCAACGATGTCATCACCTCTAATCACTGCTTTTCAACATCGTGTTAGATCTTAGCTAACACTAAGACAAGAAAAAGAAATAAAAGGTATACAGAATGAGAAGAAAGAAATAAAACTGTCTTTATTTGCAGATAACATGAACAACAATGTAGAAAATCTTTACGAATTTACAAAAAATATTTGGAACTAATGAGTGGTTATAGCAATGTTGTGGCATACAAGGTTAATAATACACAAAAGTCAATAACTTTTCTGTATAAAAGCAATGGACAAGTAGAATTCAAAATTTAAATCGCAATACCATTTATATTACCATTCATAAAAATAAAATGCTTTGATATAAATCTAACAAAATAGGTACAAAATAAATATGTGGAAAACAACACAACTGTGATGAAAGGAATCAAGAAGGACTAAGTTAACAAGAGAGATATTTCATGTCCATGGGTAGGAAGACTCAATATTTTCCTATGTCAGTTCTTGCCAAATTTACCTATAGATTCAATGCAATCGCAATTTAAATTCCAGCAAGTTATTTTGTGGATATTGACAAATTGATTCTAAAATTTATTGAGAGGCAAAATATCCAAAATAGCTAACACAATATTGAAGGAAAATAACAAAGTTGGAGTATTGACACTACTCAACTTTAAGACTTACTATAAAGCTGGAGGCATCATACTCCCTGATATTAAAATGTATTATAGAGCTATATAATGAAAACAGCATGACACAGGCAAAAATAGACACATGGACCAGTGGAACAGGATAGAAAGCCACAAAACACATTTAAGTATTTATAGTCAATTTATTTTTGATAAAGATGCCAAGAACACATATAGGAAAAGGTCATTCTTTTCAATAAGTGGTGTTAGGAAAAGTGAATATCCATATGCAAACAAGTATCCTTATTTGACACCATACACAAAAATCAATTCAAAATAAATTACAGACTTAAATGTAAGACCTGAAAATGTAAAATTTCTAGAAGTAAAACTAGGGGAAAAGCTCCACCACATTGTACTGGGCAATAATTTCTTAGAACTTTAAAAGCATATGCAACAAAAGTGAAAAAGAGACAAATGGGATTACATCAATCTAAGAAATTTCTGCACAGCAATGAAAACAACAGAGTGAAGAAACAGCCCATGGAATATTGCTGAATCTTGCACAACACAGGTCTGAACTGTACAAATCCACTTATACTCAGATTTTTGTTTTTTGCTCTGCCACTCCTGAGACAGGAAGACCAAGCCCTCCATTTCCTCCTCCTCCTCAGCCTATTCAACATGAAGACAAGGAGCATAAAGATCTTTATGATTAATCACTTCCACTTAATAAATAATAAACGTATTTTATCTTCCTTATGATTTTCTTAATAATGTATTTTTTTCTTCAGCTTACTTTATTGTAAAAATACAGTTAATACATATACAATATATTTGATAATTAACTGTTTAGATTATTGTTAAGTCTTCTGGTCAACAGTAGTCAATTAGTAGTTAAATTTTGGGAAAGTCAAATGCATATAAGGATTTTCTACTAAGCGAAGTTTGGTCCCTCTCACCCTCATATTGTTTAAGGGTTATCTGGATATGCAAATCATACATCTAATAAGGAGTTAACATCCCAAATATATAAGGAACTCAAACAACTCAATAAAAATAAAACAAATAACCCAAATTAAAAAAAAAATGTCAGAAGACCTGACAATTTTCAAAAAGAGACATACAAATGGCCAACAGATGTGTGAAAAAAAAAGATCAACATCTCTAGTCATCAAAGAAATATAAATTAAAACCACAAAAATATATCACCTTACATCTGTGAGTATGGCTGTTATCCAAAAGACAAATAATATCAAGTTTTGGCAAGGATGTAGAGAAAAAGGACTCATGGTACACTGTTGATAGGAATATAAATTAGTACAGCCATTTTGGAAAACAATATGGAGAATCTTCAAAAACTAAAACTGTAATTGCCATAAGACTCAGCAATCCAACTTCTGCATTTATATCCAAAGGAAATTTAATTGGTATGTGGAAGAGATATCTGCACTCCAATGTTTATTTCAGCACTGTTATTCACAAAAGCCAAGATAGGCACAACCTGTGTCGATCAATGGAGGAATGTATAAATAAAATGTGCTATATACACATTATAGATATACTATACAACTTTTAAAAATAAGGAAAGTCTGCCATTTACAACATAGATGGACATGAAGAACCTTCTTCCAAGTGAAATAAGTCAGGCACAGAAAGATGAATGCTCTATGATCTCATTTATATGTGGAATCCAAAAAAAAATCAATCTCATAGAAACAGAGAAAAGGAAGTTGGTTATGAAAGGGTAGGGCAGGATACCAAGAGGGATGAAGAAAAGGGGACTATAGATTCAAAGGTACAAATGTAATTGTAAATTATCTTAGTATCATTGTCTTATACACCTGTAAATTTTTTGTCCCATCTCTTAATTGAAAGGGAAAAAATTAGTTTTATTTTTATTCATTATCTGAAAATCATTAATCTTTCTGAGTCATCTATTGTAGACAGATGACAGACCTAACTCTACATTAGCATGCATTAATTTATCTTTTTTCAATTTTCTAGAAGAAAATAAGAAAAACAGTTATAAGCAAGAATGAAGTTTATCATATTTCTGCTATATAAATAAACCAGGAGTCTCCAACATAGTGTTTGTGGAAAAACAAAAAATCCATCCACATTTTTGTTTGCATGAGATTCTTTTAAATTAAATGTTACAGTTGTTAAGAACCTCAATATAAAATATACGAATTATACCAAACAGATGTCTTTGAAAGAATTCAATGCTTATTGCTTTCTCAGTTGAAGTTAATATGTGATTTAGGGGACTAGGAGGCTTAATTCATGAGGTCATTCAGGGACTCAGATTTATTTCTTTGCATTTTGCCCTTGTTTTCTCAGTTCAAGTTTTGTAGAATACAGCCCGCTTCAAGTTACAGTCCACGTGAAGTTGGAGAGCATTTAGTAGGAACAATCAGGTTTCTTTTACAATTTTTACTCTGAAATTGCACACTCACTTTCTCATTAGGTCAAATTTAGTCATTTGGTCATAACTAGTTGTAAAATAGGCTGGAACTGTACATGGTCTCTAGCTGTGCTATGTACAAGTTAAAATACAAGACAATCTATTATTAAAATCATAAAAACAAAATTTCAGACAATTAACAATTCTCAATATGAATTTATGATGCTAAACATAATCTGACTTTTTCTTTATCTCTTTGTTGTCAATTTATAAGGAACTTGAGGACATTATTTTCTTCATATCCATTTGTTTTCATTACATATTACTTAATTTTTTGTTTGAATTTCTTATACTTTTAGTTCCCAGAAAATGTTAAATACACACACACACACACTACAGGTTTTCATAATATAAATTTTCAGTCCTGATTGTATTGGTCCATTCTTGCACTGCTATAAAGAAATAGCTGAGATTGGGTAATTTATAAAGAAATGAGGTTTAATTGGTTCACTGTTCCTCAGGCTGTCCAGGAAGCATGGCTGGGGAGGCCTACAATCATGGCAAAAGGTGAAGGGGAAACAGGCACATTTTACATGGTGGGAGCAGAAAGAAATGAGAGAAGGCGGAAGTGCTACACACTTTTAAACAACCAAAACTCACGAGCACTTATTTACTATCAGGAGAGCAGCACCAAGGAGGAAATCTGCCTCCATGATCCAGTCACCTTCCACCAAGCCCCACCTCCAACACTGGGGATTACAATTTGACATGAAACTTGGGCAGGGACAGATACAAATAGTATGACTGATGAAACAGACTTTTAAGACTGAAGGCCAGTTTCAGTAAAAAATAGAGAAATTCCAGCTGGGCGCGGTGGCTCACGCCTGTAATCCCAGCACTTTGGGAGGCCGAGGCGGGCGGATCACAAGGTCAGGAGATGGAGATCATCCTGGCTAACACGGTGAAACTCTGTCTCTACTAAAAATACAAAAAAGTAGCCAGGCGTGGTGGCGGGCGCCTGTAGTCCCAGCTACTCCGGAGGCCGAAGCAGGAGAATGAGGTGAACCCGGGAGGCAGAGCTTGCAGTGAGCTGAGATAGCGCTACTGCACTCCAGTCTGGGTGACAGAGCGAGACTCCGTCTCAAAAAAAAAAAAAAAAAAAAAAAAAAAAGTGAAATTTACTTTCATGTATCATTATGTTATCCATCATCACAAAGGCATGGGGTGGTGAAAGTTAACTGGCCTGCTGAAGGACTTCACATGGTAGTAGGGTTAAGGAAAGAATGAGGGGAAAAAAGGAGATGTAGTTCAAAAGATAGGTAAAGCCTAAAGGTTAAAGCCTCCGAATACCACCTTGTGCCTTCTAATTGCCACTATACAGTTTGGAGATTAACAGTCTCCAGCATATTTTATGGCATACCTGCCAATCAAAGCTATTGAGCATATAACCCAAATACATTTATTTAATATATAATGTGTACTGTTCTGATGTGTTATATGCATTACAAAGCATATACTAATTATAACTTACAGAATTAAAGAAAAAATAAATAGTACTTTAAATATTTTTTATGACTGTTAAAAACTTTTGTTCTTCATTATACCTTTTCTTTTCATATTCTTGGCGTTCAGTTTTTCAAATTATTACTCATAACATGAGAATCATAATTTAAGAAGTTATATTTCAAGGCATGATTATATTCAGAGTGAAGTTCAGCATTCACATTAGTGGACATAAATCTCTTTTTCATACAGTTTTCTTATTAATGGTGAAAACAAAAAATTCTTCTCCAGCAAGAGGAAATGGAAGCCAAAGGATTTGTAAAATCCTGTATGTTTATCACTGCAAAACTGGTTTCATGCAGAGTAGATCAAGAATATACAACTGTTGACCTTTCTAGTCACTAACCTCTACCTGCTTAATGTAAGGAATTTACATTAAGTGAGACTAAAAGAGTCTCACTTTTCCGTATCTTGTTCCACAACCAACCAACGTAATTCTAAAACGCCAAGGTGTCCTAAAAGTTCCCAAGTATGGTCTACTATTTGCTTTGATGGAGACACTGTGTTCCAGTGCCCTTCTCCCTTTCTGGACAAGAAACACAATCTACATCTTTATCTCTGATGTTTAAGTGAAGGGTACCATTCACTGGAAATTTCAAAAGTGTTTGAAATTATTAGTTCTCAGATCTAATTAAAAATTCCATTTTCTCTTTCTTTTCTCTTTTTACCATGTAATATGGCTGGAAATTAGCTCATGTAACAAATAGAATTATTTGGTATGTTTGTATTACACAGCTACATTGTCTGTTTTTGCTTACATTATTGGTATTATTTTTACCTGTCAATAATGAAAGTTAATTTAATTAAAATATAAAAATAAAATCTACAAATCAAATATCTAGATGTGAATAAATTTTGAGGGCACCACTATCAATTTTGCCCATTGTGAAACTCTCTCTACTGTTAGTATAATTTAATTACCTAAATGCAGGATGTTTCAAATAAGTAAAGGAATACTGAAATCTGTATATTAAATATTATTATATCATATTTTTCTTATCTTTAGCTATCAAATATAGATTAAACTACTGATATTTTTGTCTATCCTACAGTAAATGAATTAACAACTCATGACTTACATGTAAGCTTCTTCAGAAACCACTGCTCTAAGCAAAATATATGCATATTTGTTAAATATTTGCATGAGATTCCATCTGATTGAATATTCTATGTATTTGAATCTCAACATAAAATACAATAGTTATACCAAATCTCTGACTTTTTTTTTTTTTTTTTTTAAGACGGAGTCTTGCTCTGTCACCCAGGCTGGAGTGCAGTGGCGCAATCTTGGTTCACTGCAACATACACCTCCGGGGTTCAAGCAATTCTCCTGCCTCAGCCTCCCAAGTAGCTGGGACTACGGGCACGTGCCACCATACCCGGCTAGTTTTTTTTTTGTATTTTTAGTAGAGATGGAGTTTCACCGTGTTAGCCAGGATGGTCTGGATCTCCTGACCTCATGATCCACCCACCTCGGCCTCCGAAAGTTCTGGGATTACAGGCATGAGCCACCGCACCCTGCCCAAATCTCTGACTTATAAAGAGTCAATGTATATTCTATCTCTAATAGTCTAATTCTCTAATTTGTGTTAATCTCACACAGCTTTTACCTTAAATTGGGAATATCAAATAAAAAATGTTGTCTAAAACAAATTCTAAGATAATGAAAGCAAGTTATTGGTACTGATATTGTATAGACTTAAATTATCACTGAATGTTATAAAGCAATACCTGTTTACATTATGTGGTAGACTTAGTTTACATTGCCTCATTTAAGTGCTCAATAACACATGAGAAGGTAGCTTCCACAGTTATAAAACACAGAGACATATAGTACTCTCAAAGACTGATGAAATTTTTGATCCATATATTTGTTGTGGCTAATTCCATGAAGGACTGCTGATGCAATGAATAGTTCTTAGCTAAGCTGCTGTTCCTTGGCTATATTAGCCTCTGATCAGCCATCACAACAGAGCGATTTTAGTCACTTCTGTCCCCATGCATCTGTTCCAAGGGATGTCATGCACAGCAAATTAGAGACCTCAAATACCAATCTGGCACAGTTGTTTCGGTCACAAGCTTTCATTTTAAACAAGTAATTGAAAAGCAATCTTCACCTGGACAGAACAGGAATGAACTAAAATATTCTGTACCATATTTGTTTATTTCCAGTGAGGATACTATTACCACTTAGGTTATTTATCTTATGGTCTTTGCTTATGAAATAATTATATGTTTCATTTTGCCTTTAACCTTTCCACTTAGGAAAATAATTAAAGAAGAAATATAGGAGACTTTATTAAGATGCTTACAACAACATAAAATATGGAAATAACTATGTATTCCTGCTTCAAAGAACATAAAGATAAGTAGGCATGCAAAGTCCTGTTAGATATTCTACTCACCATTAAATTAAAAATAATTCTTTCAAATTAGAAAGTTTCAAACTTAATCTTGTTCACAGATTTTGTTTTTAACAATTACACGGAAATTTGGAAAGCATAGTGGTAAAAAAATTATAGACCAACTTTTTCTTTTTGATATATGAAATTCTCAAGATTCATTTCTATACCAAGCACCACTTTAATATCATATCTTTTACTCTTTCAAACAGGCTATTGATTTTTCATGGTTTCATCTCTCAATCAAAGCATAACATTGAAAACTTGTTTGTTGACTTGAGCCTTGATGTAAAATTTAGTTTAACCCTCTTTCTAGTAATATGTTTGTCAGTGGCATAGCAATTTTCCTGTCACTGAAACTAGTGGATCCTTAAATGCCTTACTCACTGGAGTATGAAAATTTTGTTTTCTTCATCTTGATTGTTCAAGTCAACAAATGCCAATTTAAAATGCAAACAAATAAATACAACTGTCTCAAGCAAATGCACTACATTTCACACAGTTGTAACTGATTCCCTTCTGCTATGATAGTTCTTTCAAATTGTTGAAGCTAGGATTTAAAATATTTACAGGGAAAGAAACATCCCTCAACTGGTTTAAGTATTGGTTCTGTGTGTGCGTCTCGGAGAGGCACAAATCTCTGAGCTTATGTCCTAAAGATATATGCGTTTCTCTGTATTTTTATGCACCTAATGGAGGTACTAAAGTCTGAAATCTGGAAGGAGCAATTACTATCTATGACTTTTAAAAATATGCAGTTCCCATCATGTTAATCATAACTCAGTCCTTGCAAGTCAGATGACACTGTTAACTAGGGGAAAGAGAAACTCAAGCTGAAACAAATCAAGTTCTGAAATCAGCTTAGTGGACCCAGATTTTATTAGTTTACCAAACTCTGGTATCCTCTCTATAAGCATGACTATTTTATTAAACGACACTTCATAAAATATAAGCATTTTGTTAATATTTTCTAAAGTGTTTAAGTGAGTGCTTTATAGATTTTAAAATAATAGGTATTTTGTAAAGTGACAAATTTCATTTGAGATATAATTATTTTATTTATATATTTTATATTCAACTTATCCCTATCAAAACATGAAAATTGGCTGCTAAAATTTAGAGAAAAGGATCTCTGCTCTCTCATTCAGTTTTAATTTTCTCAGTTTTATGTAATACGATGAAATGAAGCTTTTCCTGTACCACAGCTGTTATCTTCCTTTGCCAAATAATCTTTTGATGCTGTAGATTCCTTCATAGAGAGTCTTGTCTTCTTTCCTTTTAAATTTTATTCTTAGAATCTTAGTTATGGGAAATAATTATTCTTCATACTTGGAGTTCTAATAGTTATTGTGTAGAGTGCTGCTAGCACATTTTTGATTGGACTACCAAAATTTAACAGTTGGCTAGCTAGTCTCATGTCTAGCTAGAGGGAGACATTGGGTTTAATGAGGTAGCCATCCTCACATACTTGCATTGGGTTGGCAATCAGGTTCCTGGTAATTGGATTAGTAGAATACTATGAGTTTCGAGTTTCTTTGTCAATTTGCATACTCATACAAGCTCTGCTTCACTCTGATTTATAACTGTCTTACATATATTTACATGACAGCCTTTCAATTTACAAATAAATGGCCATCCAAAGAAGAATTTGATTGATTTGAGCTAGCTCATATTTACATGAATGTTTAAAATTTGTAAAGTTTAGACAGATAGATTAATGTGATTTCTTATTTTCATATAATTAATGAAAGCAAGGTGTATTTTGTATGCAAAGAACTCATTATATATACTTTTAATTCTATAGTAAATCAGATTGTTCTGCTGTAATCTAATCTTTTAATATACATGTTCCATAAAATCATTTTTCTGTATATTGCCCTGGAATTTTAAAATCAGCTTCTAAGATTTTCTATAAAAAACTGTGAATTTATTAATCTTAAAAAGTCTGAAATTTATTGCTTAAAAATGCTAATATCTACTATCATTACAGTAGGCAGTTAGTCAGATATAAACAGGGCAGGAGAGAGCACCTTCTTCCCCACTGGGAATGTCAGGCAACCATCAGGTGATGGTCAGGCAGTTAAGCGGTCTCTCTAAAATAATAATTGGTCACAGACGGCTCCAAGGAAAAGCAGTCTTCGATAGATAGAAACACCAAAAACTGGTGATCAGCAATTTCCTGGTAAGATCTCAGGAGCTGGGTGAGTGGGATCAAGCATATGCACTAAAAAGCAAAATGGTGGAGTTTAACTGGTATATTATGGTTTTCCAGAAACACCCCACTGATAAGGGAAGAATGCCTCAAGTGAGCATGTGCACAACTTCAGTAAACACACTGGGCATGTGCCCCCTCCAAAGTACTGGGAGGTCACTGTGCATTCTGACAGCCCATCCAAGGGAAGAATCAGGGGAGAAGGGATTCAACCTCCTGGAAGCATGCCAACATATAAAACGTGAAGTCAAAGGTCAAACAGTGCACTTCATCTCTCAAGTCACCCACTTGGCCCTCTTTCAGTTTGATAAAGAGCTTCTTTATCAAAGCCTAACATTGAAAGAGCTTCTTTATCAAACTGCAAATTGTTCAATTTTGTGGAAACATAGAACAGAAGGATGCTCTGAATGAAGTAAGCAAATAGATAGGCAGGAAACAAATCATGGGATATATTTTACAATGCTATGCTAGTTGAAGAAAAATGTTTGAAGGATTTAAAGAATGTGAATGATGGAATGAATAAATGCAAAACTAGAGGCAAGAAGGTAAGTCATGGGACTGTGTTAATTTTCCACATGATTGATGATAAAGACTTGACCAAAAGTATGGAATGGATATTAAAATTAGAAGACAAATGCAACAAGTCTAAAGAAAGAGATTTACATTTCTAGTCATGATGAAGTGGCTTACATCAGCCAAATCTTCTTTCTGAGGACAGTGATGAAATCCAGACAAAATTAGAAATGGAGGAGAACCAAGGTCCCCAGGCCCAGAATGGACAAGATCATAAAGAAAAGTGAAAGGCACAGATATGAGATCAATATTCTCAATATTCTTTACACTTTTTTCTTTAAGGAATTGGAAAATTTCTAAACTGCAAGAAACTAAATGCTTATAAGACAAGAAAAAAAAAAAAGGCAACAAACTGACTAAGCTTAGCTTTGAGCATTCTTACAGGATTTAGAGAGACATAAATCGGTGGTTTGTGGATCTGTGAAAAAGAGGACCCCTGGTAAACATTCATGAACTTCAGTTAAAATTATGAAAGGATATAATCAAAGAGTAAGAAATAACCAAAAATAAACTAGAAAGGCCTAAATTTCAAATTACCCATTTCCTGATTACATCAACTGGAACTCTTTCTACTCTATGTACCTTCCAAAATACAACTATGGACTCCGTCCAGGAAGAGTCAAAGCCATCATCCAGAGCTGCCAGAATTTTTATATTAATTAAATGTCACAAGATGTGATATTTAATCAGTGATCACTAGTCACACTTCTACAATTGACCAAGATTTAGAACAGAGACTGGATTTAACCTCCTACCTAAAGCATCTGAGACAAAATAAGAAATAATTTTCAATATATTAGGCAATGGGCAGTGAAAGGTAGTGATTGCTGAGAAATAGAAAACCAATGTTGTAAGTCCTAGGATTGCACTATTTTCTTGCTCTGAGACAGTTTTGAGGCCACAGCACAGGGAGGAGAGGGCCCAGTTGGAGCCTGGTGCAGATCTCTAAGTTGAGAAAACAAATTAGAGGAGACACCAGTGAAACAGAGTCAGCTAGAGCTTGCAAGGCAAAATAATGGAGACAAAGGACCTTCATGAAGACAAAATCCTTGAGACCTACTGGTGATATATTTGAGTATTCATCAGAAAACGGATTCATATGTGCACAAGATGAAATTACCTGGGACTAAAGAAAAAATGCGAAAGGATTAGAGGGAACAGTATCTGGTACTCACATAGGGCTAGTGTGAATTCCCAAGAGTAGTGTCTATTCCCACCAGCCAGACTAGCAAATCAGATAATTCATGGGGAATAGAATAGGGTACTCAATAAGGTCTTGCCTCAGTAGGAGAGACTATTTAGCCCTAGGCTGAATGCTGTTCAGTCATACCTAACAAATCTCAAGACCCAAAAGGAAGCAGAATTAGTCCATTTAGCTTAATTGCATGATAGAACAAATCTTAAGAATGTTTATGGAAAAATAAAAATATATGTAATCTAAAAATTAAAATTTATAATGCCTATATCCAATAAAAGAATATCAAGCATATAAAAAAAGCAGGGAGGGATGTGTAACCCATTATGAAGCGAAACATTAATTAATCAAAATTATTACAGATCTTATATAAATGTTATAATTAGCAGATGAGGACATTAAAACAATTATTCTATGTTCCATATTTTCTGCATGTTAAGTAGAGACTAGATGGATATATAAAAGACCCAAAAGGAAAACAACAATTCCTGAGATGAAAAATGTAATGAAATAAATTAAAGGCTAATTAAATATCACAAAAGAAAAGATTATTAAACTTGAAAATATAGCAACAGACACTTCCAAAATGATATACCAGTGGAGAAATTGATTAAAGAAAATGAATGAACACAGGCATCTGTAAACTGTGGGATAACCTCATGAAGTCCAATATGTGTGTATTTAGAATCCCCAAAAGAGCAGAGAGAGAGTAGAAAAATATTTAAGAAATTAATGATGAGAATGTCATTTTACCACACATCATTTCAAAATTACGATTCTAAAATATTATTTTCCATGTGATAGAGACTCAGAATATAAGTACCAAAACTTTGCATAAATTAGGAAAGGATTACATAAATAAAAAATAACAGAGATATATTTATAATCTACTTTTACTGTTTCTGATAAGATAAATCATTAAATATTATTTCAACATAAGAAAAGAGCTAACATAGACACACACATATGAACATATATATTTACTAATATATATAATCACTGCTTATCAAGAGTAAAGGACAATTTTTAATGAATTAATTTATTCTAGATTTTATATTTGTGTAGATGTACATAAATATTGTGCAGATGATACAGAGAATTCCCGTTAACTTCCCCTCCTTCCCTGCCTGCAGTTGTCCCCATTATCAATATTTTTCTATGAGTGTGGTGCATTTGTTATAATTAATAAAACCATATTGGTACATAATTATTAACTAAAGTACATAGTTACTTAAAGTTTACTCCCTGTATGATACAATTCTGTGAGTTTTGATACAAGGAGGCATAGAAAATGTGAATGTCTTAACATAAGCTGATCTGTAGTTAAAAACCTTTCTACAAGGAAAAATTCACCCTCTAGTCATAAAGTGTTCCATAAATTGTAACCAACTTTATTGAGATACAATTTACATATAATAAATTACATGAGTTCTACTTGTAAAAATCAATAAGTTTTACAAATAGCCACCATCACAATTATGAGATAGAACAACAGTTGAAAATGTTTCTGTAAGGAACACGGTAGTAAATACTTGTAAACTCTGAAGGCCAAGAGGTTGAATCAATAAAATTTTTATAGATACTTATATAAGTACAAGACAAAAAACAATTTCCCAAAAAAATAAAATAAAATTCAAATTATAATGATAATAGAGTACAATGTTTTTGTAGTATGAGTCTACTAATAGAAGGATTAAATCCTGTTCTGGGGAAAATATTTCCCTAAATTGGCATTTAAAAGTATTGCTCTAATTTGTCAAAAACCATGGTAAAAATGCTTATGTGTAAATACATATGTAGTGAGATCTTTTGTATTTCATCTTTGAGAAATGTCTTTTGGACAGATTAACACTGCCACATACTGATATCAATCCGTAAACATATATTTTAATTGAGCATAGTCATCGCTTTGCAAGTATTTCAAAGTGATAGTCATCAATTTGAAAATATTTATTGGGCTGTATTTAATTCTTGTCTTTATAATTTGCTTTTATTATGTCATTGCATTACAGATGAATCACTTTCAAATGCAAGATAGGTGAAAGCTGCTCAACCGAGAAGTTAAATTCATTTAGAAATGTGGATTTTTTTTGCATTTGTATCAAGATACAAAAATCACTACTAAGATTGTAGTTTAGGCTCAGGAAATACATTTCCTGCACATTTGTGTGGCAACATTTGATATCATGGAAAGTATATAAAACAATTTGACATTGCTTTATGTGTAAAGAAATTACATTGCTTTATGTGTAAAGAAATTAGTTATCTTCAACATGACTTTTTCACAATATAAGTTTTTCATATAGACATGGTTTAGTTTGTGATTTTAGGCTAACTTCCTTAAGAGACATTATGAGTTACTCAGTTAAGCTAAATCCAAAGCCATTAAATATTTGATAATAATGGTTGAGAGAGAACCTCTTCATTTTGAAAAATTTAAGTCTCATATCTGATCGCAAAAAAAATAAAATAAAATAAAATAAAATAAAATAAAATAAAATAAATCACCGCTACCCTGTAGAACTGTGTGGTAAGGCACATCAGCACATCACAGAGCTGTTAATGCTTAATTCATGGAAGCAGATGAAGTTTATGTTATATACACTATTAGTTTAATAATACAGATTTGAGGTTCCTGATGATAAATTATAAAATTAATAGCTATATAATCTCACAAGCTTTGTAACACTGTCTACATAAACCTTGTTCTGCTTCCCACATATTTTTTTAATAACAATTTGTTGTAACACATCTTAGCAGATTCCACTTCAGGTTCTGCTGAATTGTGTTTTGTCACCTTCTTTAAAGCTAATATACCCTGTAGTTATTTAGTGATGATTACTGACAGGCTAATTTTGCAGTCTTGCATCAACTCTTTAAGTAAACAACAACTGAGATGAATCAATAACGTTGTTGAGTCATCAAGAGCCAAGAAAAAGCATTTAAAATTATTTTTTATTTTATTATTATTATTTTTGTAGAGAGGGTCTTGCTATGTTGTTGCCTAAACTGGTCTTGAACTCCTGGCATCAAGTAATCTTCATTCCTCAGACTCCCAAAGTGCTGGGATTACAGGTATAAGCCACCGTAGCCAGACTTTGCCTTTTGTGTGTGTGTGTGTGTGTGTGTGTGTGTGTGTGTGCCTATTAACTGTCCTCCTAAAAAAGCTAATATTTTAAATAGTTTACTTTCTCTGAACTTATTTCTCCAGCTGCTACAACCAAAAATAATTTAATAATTCACCATTGATAAATGATTTTTTCTGCTTTGCTAATAAATAAGCTAATTAAAAACAGATGTTGGTAACAGCAATATTTTTTTAAAAATTTTATTTCAGTAGCTTTAGGGGTACAAGGGATTTTTGCTTGCATGAATACATTGTATAGTGGTGAAGTCTGAGACTTTAGTGCACCTGTCATCTTAGCAATGTACATTGCACCCAATAGGTAGTTTTATTGTTTATTTTTATAAGAAAATTGTTCCACATTTTCTAATTTTTTTAAAGAATTGCTTTCCTGTGAGTTTGGAATACTGTGAGTAGTACTTAGTCTGGCAGTCTTTATGTATATTGTATTAGTTTAGCATAGCTTATTATAGCTAAGTAATAAACACAACACTTTGCCATCTAATTCACAGACAGAATAATCCACATTCCACTGTGACTTATGAAGGCAAAATCTGAGGCTCAAGTTTATGGTGAATGTACCTTGGTAATACAAAATAATTGAAATTATGTGTTATAACAATATGCTTGACACTCTGAACATTGTCAAGTTCTAATTACATCACTGAAGATTGTAATGACAAACAATAATACCACATGGTCTCTGTCACAATTATTTAATTCTGTTGTAGCACAAAAGTGGCTATGTACAATAAGCAAGTAAGCATTGTTGTATTCTGATAAAACTTTATACGTGAACATTGAAACTTTATGTAATTTCTACATGTCACATAATATTTTATTGTTTGATTTTTCTTAACAATCTAAAACAGTAAAAAATTCTCAGCTTGTGTATCACCAAATGAAATTGTAATTCTAGTAGTCACCAAATGGCTAAAATTAAAAAAAAAAGAAAAAATATAGAATTGATAAGGATATGTAATAACTATAACAGCTGCTTGTGGTGGTGTAAATTGTTGCAAATAATTTAGAAAACCATAACTATTAAATCTGAACATATTCATATACTATGTTTGAGAAATTCCACTTCTAATAATATTGAGTGAGATTGTCAGAGCTGTGGTTTCCTCTAGAGTAATAATGAGTGGAAAAGAGTACAAAGGTGGATTCTGAGAAGCCAATGGAAGCCATTGAAAGAAATGCACACGCATAATGTTTTCTTTTTTAAATTTACTTCAAAAATGAAATTTTCTCATAGCAACTAATGAAATATAAGTGATGAAGAAGATAATGTAGGAGATCTTTCAGTTGTCTAGTTTCATTAGCAAGTGGAGATGGGTAATTATCAATCAATTAACACAGGAGAAGAATGAAGTATGCTCTCTTTTGAAAATGTTGTATTTGAATTTAAATGTTGAATTTGATAATGGAGCTTGTAGGTGCAAATGTCCAGAAGGCAATTGCATATGCTTTCGGGTGTATATACTGGACTAGGTATAAACTAGAAACAATGTTACATGGGTCATCAACATAGAGTCTCTTTTCTGAAAGTTGATGAAATGATCCAGGAATAATATAATTGACGAGAAAACTAAGTGTTGATCTTTGTTGACAACAGAATTTAATGAGATATCGTGTATTTTGGTGAGAAAAAGTGATTTTGTTACTTGAGGTTAAAATAATTCTGAATGCTATAACATTTATAATATACCAAAACAAAAATATTTCAATTTAAATTTCCATAAGAAAAACAATACAAATGTCCATCAATAATAGATTGGATAAAGAAAATGTGGCACATATACACCATGGAATACTATGCAGCCATAAAAAAGGATGAGTTCATGTCCTTTGCAGGGACATGGATAAAGCTGGAAACCATTATTCTCAGCAAACTAACACAGGGACAGAAAACCAAACACTACATGTTCTCACTTATAAGTGTGAGTTGAACAATGAGAACACATGGACATAAGGAGGGGAGCATCACACACCAGGGCCTGTCGGGGAATGGGAGGCTAGAGGAGTGATAGCATTAGGAGAAATATCTAATGTAAATGATGGATTGATGGATGCAGCAAACCACCATGGCTTGTGTATACCTATGTAAAAAACCTGCACGTTCTGCACATGTATCCCTGAACTTAAAGTATAATAAAAAAAAGAAACCATTAATTTTAGTTCAAGATAGTTATTGTAAAGAATAAGATTTATAAAGGCTTTATTCAAAATAAGAGCAACTGGATTTCTTTTTAGTTTTTCTAAAACCAAGGTAATAATGAAAATGGTATTTATTAAAATGTGATTACATTATATTTATTATATTATGTGTGGGTACATGTTGATTTAAAAAAAGAAAATAAAGGACTGCTAACACTTAAGTGGCATTCTATAGCAAAATAGAAATAGACATATAAGAGACACTCATGACAAAATTACCATAAGCCACTATGCAATAATAATGCAATCTGTAGGAGGACTAGGATGCTATTCTTCAAAATTATCCTTTCTTCATTTACACAAAACTCTCCTATATCTCAGGATCCAGTTAGAATAATCAATTATCAAATGTTCTAAAAAATTTACTTGACACCAAATTTCTCGCTATGATTACTCACCCTCGTATGCCCTCGTATAATATTTTAGTGTCGGTATGGGCCAACCAGTTGTTATCAAGAAGTAACATCTGTGTAAATTAAGTTGTCTTCTAAAGAATTCATTGCATGTAAATCAATTCTGCAAAGAATTTACAGAAAAACCTCCTTATTGAAGCAAAACAAGATATTTAAGGTAGGCAGAGCCTTTTTTTTTTTCTCTCTCTCCCTAGAAATCCTTTCACCTTCAATGATAGAGAAAAGCTATTTTCCAGGCTGTCAGAACTTTTTTTTGTTTTCATTTAAAAATGTGTTAGCTATAACTATTTCTCCAATGTAATATAAAAAGCAGTGATTATTCCTAACATTCAATAAAAGATTTAAACCTGTTAGATATAAGATGGAGCCAATCTTAAGAGTGTTCCTAATTAGTCAATAATACACATTTGTATTTAAATATCAAGATGCAAAAATAATCTTATGGCCTGTGTTGCCAGTAAGGAGGTAAGAAGAACATAGACAAATATCAATATTGTAGTTTCTTTCAATGGAAATATGCAATTTAAAAGACCATGATGAATTCACATAAATGAATCTTGCAAGATTTAGCAATATTTTAAAAATCAAGTACATACTTCATTCAATTAAAAGTATATACTGAGACAATGGCTCTTTTTTTGTTAACTATGTGAGAAAATATTTATATAACCATTTACTGCTTTCCACATAAGACTGCTTAATGCTCTAAGGATTTAATCATATGAGGGATATTGCTATACTTCAGTAAAAACATGTACATGCACATGCAGACATGTATACACACACACACACTTTTCCCATTTCTTACACTGAAGGGGAAAGGAGCCAAAAGAAAAATTGAAAAAAAATCTTAAAATAAACTCAAAGACAGATATTTTAGGGTTTCAAGTTTCATTCTCTGTACATTTATGTCAATCTTCTGAGCTTTAGATTTTTTTCTGATATATGAAAGTAGTCATTGTTTTCTGAAACTTTAACCTTTTGAACATTTGTTAACTATTTCCCTCTCAGGTAAGAAGACCAAGTTCGGAATTAGAATGCAATAATTTTAAAAGTTACCAATTTACTGATTTTTTATTTATTTTTTCAAATTTTAAAATTGAATCAAAAATTTTTTTTTTTAATTTTTGTTTTTAGTTCTGGGGTACATGTGTGGGATGTGCAGGTTTGTTGCACAGGTAAACATGTGCCATGGTGGTTTGCTGCACCTATCACCCCATCACCTAGGTATTAAACTCGGCATGAATTAGCTGTTTTTCCCAATGTTCTCCCTCGCCCCCACCCCACCCCCTGACAGGCCCCAGTGTGTGTTGTTCTCCTCTATGTGGCATGTTATCCCATCATTCAACTCTCACTTACAAATGAGAACCTGTGGTATTTGGTTTTCTGTTCCTGAGTTAGTTTGCTGAGGATAATGGCTTACAGCTTCATCTATGTTCCCACAAAAGACATGATCTTGTTTATTTTTGTGGCTGCATAATATTCCATGGTGGATATGTACCACATTTTCTTATCCAGTCTAGCATTGATGGGCATTTGGGTTGATTCTATATCCTTGTTATTGTGAATAATGCTGTGATGAACATATGTGTGCATATATCTTTGTAATAGAGTGATTTATATTCCTTTGGGTATATACCCAGTAATGAGATTGCTGGGTCAAATAATATTTCAGCCTCTAAATCTTTGAGGAATTGCCACACTGTCTTCAACAATGATTGAACTAACTTTTATTCCCACCAACAGTGTAAAAGCATTCCTATTTCTCCACAACTTCACCAGAATCTGTTGTTTCTTGACTTTTTAATAATGGCTGTTCTGATTGGCATGAGATCATATCTCATTGTAGTTTTGATTTGCATTTCTCTAATGTTGAGCTTTTTTTCATATATTTACTGACTGAATGAATGTCTTCTTTTGAGAAGTGTTTGTTCATGTACTTTGCCCATTTTTAATTTTTTTTTTCCTGTAAATTTGTTTGAGGTCCTTGTAGATTCTGGATAATAGATCTTTGTCTGATGGATAGATGGCAAAATTTTTTTCCCACTGTGTCGGTTGCTTATTCACTCTGATGGTAGTTTTTTGTTGTTTTTGTTGTTGTTGTTGTTTGTTTGCTTGTTTTGCTCTGCAGAAGCTCTTTTGTTTAATTAGATCCCATTTGTCAATTTTTGCTTTTGTTGCAATTGCTTTTGGTGATTTCATTATGAAATCTTTGCCCATTCCTAAGTCCTGAATGGTATTGCCTAGATTTTCTTCTAAGTTTTTTATAGTTTTGGGTTTTACATTTAAGTCTTTAATTCATCTTCCATTAATTTTTGCATTATATGTAAGAAAGGGGTCAAGTTTCATTTTTCTGCAAATACATAGCCAGTTCTTCCAGCACCCTTTATTAAATAGGGAGTTATTTCCCCATTGATTGTTTTTGTCAGGTTTGTTGAAAATCCGATGGTTGTAGATGTGTTATCTTTCTTCTAAGTTTTCTATTTTGTTCCATTGGTCTATGTGTCTGTTTTGGTACCAGTACTATATTGTTTTGGTTATTGTCACCTTATAGTATAGTTCGAAGTCCAGTAGCATGATGCCTCCAGCTTTGAACTTTTTGCTTAGGATTGTCTTGACTATATGGGCTCTCTTTTGGTTCCATATAAATTTTAAAAAATGCTTTTTCTAATATCGGGAGAAACTGCTCCCGATGTATAATGTGGGTTCTTTTCTATTTCCTAAGTGTCTTGGCCGGGTTGAGAAATAAAGGGAAAGAGCACAAGAGAGAGAAATTTAAAGCTGGGTGTCCGGGGGAGACATCACATGTCGGCAGGATCCCTGATGTTCCCCGAGCCGTAGAACCAGCAAATTTTATTAGCAATTTTCAAAAGGGGAGGGAGTGCACGAGTAGGGTGTGGGTCACAGAGATCACATACTTCACAAGGTAATAAAATATCACAAAGCAAATGGAGGCAGGGCGAGATAACAGGACCACGGGATGAGGTAAAATTAAAATTGCTAATGAAGTTTCGGGCATGCATTGTCTTTGATAACATCTTATCAGGAAACAGGGTTTGAGAGCAGGTAACCTGTCTGACCACAATTTATTAGGTGGGAATTTTCCTATCCTAGTAAGCCTGGGAGCACTATAGGAGACCGGGGCTTATTTCATCCCATTAGCTTCGACCATAAAAGATGGGATTCCTTAAAAAGGGGCCATCTATAGGCCTACCTTCAGGGCACATTCTCTTTCTCGGAGATGTTCCTTGCTGAGAAAAAGAATTCAGCGATATGTCTCCTCTTTGCTTATGAAACAGAAGGAATATAGCTCTGTTTCCACCCAGCTCACTGGTGGCCAGTTCAAAGTTACCTCTCTTGTTCCCTGAGCATCAGTGTTATCCCGTTCTTTTTTAAAGATGCCCAGATTTCATATTCAAACACACATGGTCTACAAACAATTTGTGCAGTTGACACAATCACCGGGTCCTGAGGCAACATTCATCCTGCTCAGTTTACAAAGAAGATGATGAGATTAAGAGATTAAAGTAAAGACAGGCATAGGAAATCACAGGAAGTGACAAATGTCCATTAAATCTTCACAATTTATGTTCAGAGATTACAGTAAAGACAGGTGTAAGAAATTATAAAAGTATTAATTTGGGGAACTGATAAATGTCCGTGAAATCTTCACAATTTATTTTCTTCTGCCACGGCTTCAGCTGGTCACTCTGTTCAGGGTCCCTGACTTCCCACAACATTCTAATTCTGTGAAGAATATCAACAGCAGTTTAATGGAAATAGCATTGAATCTAAAATTTACTTTGGCCAGTATGGCCATTTTCATGATACTGATTCTTCCTATCCACAAGCATGGAATATTTTTCCATTTGTTTGTGTCCTCTCTGATGTCCTTGAGCAGTGGTTTGTAGTTCTCCTTGAAGAGGTTCTTGACTTCTCTTGTTAGCTGTATTCCTAGGTATTTTATTCTCTCTGTAGCAATTGTGAATGGGAGTTCATTCATGATTTGGCTCTCTGCTTGCCTATTGTTGTAGGAATGCTTGTGAACTCTGCACATTGATTTTGTATACTGAAACTTTGCTGAGTTGCTTATAAGCTTAAGAAGCTTTTGGGCTGAGATGATGGGGTTTTCTAGAAATAGGATTATATCATCTGCAAAGAAAGACAACTTAACTTCCTCCCTCCCTATTTGAATACTCTTTATTTATTTCTCTTACCTAACTGCCCTGGCCAGAATTTCCAATACTATATTGAATAGGAGTGGTGAAAGAGGGCATCCTTATCCTGCACTGGTTTTCAAGGGGAATGATTCCTGCTTTTGCCCATTCAGTTTGATATTGACTGTAGCTTTGACCTAAATGTCTCTTATTATTTTGAGGTATGTTCTATCAATACCTAGTTGATTGAGAGTTCTTAACAGAAAGGGATGCTAAATTTTATCAAAGGCCTTTCCCATGTTTATTGAGATAATCATGTGGTTTTTGTCTTTAGATACCTTTATGTGATGAATTGCATTTATTGATTTGCATATGTTGAACCAGCCTTGCATCCAGGGAATGAAGCCAACTTGATTGTGGTAGATAAGCTTTTTGATGTGCTGCTGGATTTGATTTGCCAGTATTTTATTGATAATTTCTGCATCAATTTTCAACAGGGATATTGGCCTGAAGTTTTCTTTGTTTGTTCTATCTCTGCCAGGTTTTTGTATCAGGATGATGCTGGCTTCATAGAATGAGTTAGGGAGGAGTCCTTCCTTTTCAATTGTTTAGAATAGTTTCAGAAGAAATGATATCAGCTCCTCTTTGTATTTCTGGTAGAATTGAGTTATATTAAACCAAAAGCACTAGCTGTGTGATTAACAGCCAACATTACAGCTGGTCACCTCCTAATGCACTTAATTGGAGGGGCTGCACTAATACTATCAACTGTTAATTTCCCATGCATCTGGTCCTGGGCTTTTATTGGTTGGTAAGCTGTTTATTACTGCCTCAATTTCAGAACTTGATATTGGTCTATTCAGGGATTCAACTTCTTTCTGGTTCAGTCTTGGGAGAGTGTATGTGTCCAGGAATTTATCCTTTCTTCTGTATTTTCTAGTTTATTTGCATGGAGCTGTTTATAGTATTCTCTGAAGGTTGTTTGTATATCTCTGGGGTCAGTGGTGATACCCTTTCATTATTTTTTATTGTGTCTATCTGATTCTTCTCTCCTTTCTTCTGTATTAGTCTAGCCAAGGATCTATCTATTTTATTAATTCATTGAAAAAACCGCTTCCTGGATTCATTAATTTTTTTGAAGTGTTTTTTGTGTCTCTATCTCTTTCAGTTCTGTTCTGATCTTGGTTATTTCTTGTGTTCTGCTACCTTTGGGGTTTGTTTGCTCTTGGTTCTCTAGTTCTTTTACTTGCAATGCTAGGGTGTTGATTTAAAATCTTTTTGATGTGGGCATTTATTGCCATAAATTTCCCTCTTAACACTGCTTTTTCTGTGTCTGAGAGATTCTGGTACTTTGTTAGTTTTTGGTTTCAAATAACTTTTGATTTCATTATTTACCCAGGAGTCATTCAGGAGCATGTTATTCAATTTCCATTTAGTTGTGTGGTATTGAGTTTCTTAATCTTGAGTTCTAATTCTGATTGTGCTGTGTTCTGAGAGACTGTTATGATTTCAGTTCTTTTGCATTTGCTGAAGAGTGATTTACTTCCAATTATTTAATCAATTTTAGAGTAAGTGCCATATGATGCTGAGAAGAAGGTCTAGTCTGTTGTTTTGGGGTGGAAAGATCTGTAGATATCTATCAGATTCACTTGATCCAGAGCTGAGTTCAAGTCCTAAATATCTTTGTTAATTTTCTGTCTTGATGATTTGTCTAATATTGACAGTGGGGTGCTGAAGTCTCCCACTATTATTCTGTGGGACTCTAAGTCTCTGTGTAAGTCTCTAAGAAGTTGTTTTATGAATCTGGGTGCTCCTGTATTGGGGGTATATATATTTAGGATAGTTAGCTCTTCTTGTTGAATTGATCCCTTTACCAATATATAATGCTTTGTCTTTTTCGATCTTTGTTGATTTAAAGTCTATTTTGTCAGACACTAGAATTGCAACCCCTGCTTTTTTCTGTTTTCCATTTGCTTGGTAAAGTTTCCTCCATCCTTTTATTTTGAAGCTATGTGTGTCTCTGCATGTGCGATGGGTCTCTTGAATACAGCACACTGATGGATTTTGACTCCTTATCCAGCTTGTCACTCTGTGTCTTTTAATTGGAGATACTTAGCCCATTTACATTTAAGGTTAATATTGTTATGTATGAATTTTATCCTGACATCCTGATCCTAGTTTGTTATTTTGCAGACTTATTTATGTATTTGCTTCATAGTGTCACTGGTCTGTGTACTTCAGTATGTTTTTTGTAGTGGCTGATAATGGTTTTTCTTTCCATATTTAGTGCTTCCTTCAGGAGCTCTTGCAAAGCAGGCCTGATGGTGATAAATTCCCTCAGCATTTGCTTATCCAAAAAAGATTTTATTTTTCCTTCACTTATGAAGCTTAGTTTGTCCAGATATGAAATTCTAGGCCAGAAATTACTTTCTTTAAGAATGTTAAATATTGGTCCCCAATCTCTTTTACCTTGCAAAGTTTCTGCTGAGAGATCTGCTGTTATTCTGATTAGCTTCCATATATAGGTGATGTGGCCTTTCTCTCTGACTGCCCTTAACATTTTTTTCTTCATTTTGACTTTGGAGAATGTGATGATATAACTCTATATTCCTTTCGCCATTATCTCCCACCCTTAATATACATTCCCATGCCTGTCCTCCAGATTTCTGTTTATATAAGTTAGAAAACTCAAGTAGTTCTTATCGAGTGTAGCACACCTTCTTATGGGTCACACCCAACCTCACCTCCAGGTTCCTGCCTGCACTTTAGTCTAGTTATAGGTCAAGAAGCAAGGAGGGGTGTTGGATATGGCCCCTGAGGAGAATCAACATTATCTTGCCTGGCACTGCCTCTGGGGAGACCATCACTGTTGCCTCAGACAGTGCAGGGTTTATCTCCTCAGACAAAGGTGGGAAGACTAATGGAGGGGATGTTGCTACTACTGGAGATGGGGAAGCTGTTTCTTCTAGCAAAAAAAAAAAAAAAAAATTCATCATAGTTTGCAAACTCAGTGTTTCCAGCTTCATCAGGGTCCTCCCACACATCCCCATTCCAAGTTGTAGGGTCCAATTCTTTTCCGATCAGTGCCCTCACTTTAACAGTAGACACATGGCAATGCTGTGCATGCACCTTTTGTTGCAGGTCAGCCACTCTTATGATAAGAGCTAATGTCTGTTTTTCCACAGTTTCAGTTCTTTCTCTACAGGAGATAAGACTCTCACTCAGGGCAATCTTAGCAGTTTTGAGGCTCAATATCTGCTTCTGAAGCTGGGAGTTAGAATCCCTGAGTTCATCATTCTCTTTCATCAATTTGTCCACTGAATTAGGTGCAACCAACCAGTTTCATTATGTTCCTTAGTTCTCCACATATGGTCAAAGGTATTACGTATGAAGTCACTAAACTCCTTGCCTCTCAAGAGCGGTGAATCAGGAGTGTCAAATGCATTTATTTTGTATAACTCTCTAAACGGTTTATACCAAGGACTATCAATGTTCTCCATACTATTACAAGAGTCCTTAGCTTTTCTGTGTCTAATCATATTAAGTAGCCAACTCCAGAAACCCCAAAACCAATAAAAGAACTCCATCTTTTATATTCTTTTTTCTAGAACCACTCCTGGTACCAAAATCTGTATTAGTCAGGGTTCTCTAGAGGGGCAGAGCTAGTAGGATAGGCATAGGGGAGTTTATTAAGTATTAACTTTCATGATCATGAGGTCACACAATAGGCCATCTGCAAGCTGAAGAGCAAGGAGAGCCAGTCTGAATCCCAAAGCTGAAGAACTTGGAGTCTTATGTGTGAGGACAGGAAGCATTCAGCATGGGAGAAAGATGTACGCTGGGAGACTAAGCCAGCCTAGCTTTTTAAAGTTTTTCTGCCTGCTTTATATCCTGGTTGTGCTGGCAGCTGATTAGATGGTACCCACTCAGATTAAGTGTGGGTCTGCATTTTCCCAGCCCACTGACTCGAATGTTAATCTCCTTTGGCAACACCGTCACAGAAACACCCAAGGTCAATACTGTGCATCTTTCAATCCAATCAAGTTGACACTCAGTATTAACCATCACAGAATGGGAGCATAATCCCTCACCATCTCCCTTGACCAGGGGAGGAAGTTCCCTTTGCTGCATGCAGCTCCTGTGTGGGGTTGTGCTCCACCCTGTTTTTGCTTGCTTTCCATGTGTCGCACTAACTACCTAGTTGTGACTCAACTAAGAGAACTGTGGTACCTCAATTGAAGATGCAGAGTTCGCTTGAAGTTTTTGTTCTTCTCCACAGGAACTGCAGAGAGGAGCTGCCTCTTTGTGTACATCTTCACTCCACCCTGTCATTTACTGATTTTTTTTTTTTAATAACACACTTCAACTGGTGTGAGTTCATCTGTTAATCTCTCCATGATTAATATTAGTCATTGCTAGGTTCTTCATTTTCTATTGAGAAGCTGTTTACCTAAGAGAGTTGCTTTCACACTTTTGTAAACAAATGGTTATGAGTACTTTTTAAATGTGTATGTTTCCAAGGATTTTTCACAGACTTAAAATCCATTAAGTTTAGGAATATGCATTGTAATGCACTTAGGTGATTCTGAACACACATTGTAAAATTATCTAAGTGACAATATAAAATAAAAAATCAATTGTGTCTATAACTTCCCAATAAATAGTAAAAAATCTTTGAGAATCTAGTAATCATAAAGAAATACATAAGTTATGAGTTAAATAAATCACTAAATAATGGTGATTAATGGTAAGAGGTTTTAAGATAGTAGGCACAATTATTAATTTCCTAATTTATTTATTTGACCAAGTGACAGTACCTACTCTTCTTACCTAAATAGTATTCCGCATTTGCTTGGGCTTTCCAGTGCTACCTTGGGGTTCTCATATAAGGCATTGGCCATAAAGAGAAGAAATACATCAAAAAAGAAAAGTCAAAAAATATATTGATCTCTGGTTTACTTAGAACAGTGTTTTCAGGGCATCACCTTTACGGGGGAATTTGTTATAGATCTGAATTCTCAGGCTCCATCAAAGGCCTCTTTATCTTAGAGACTGTGTCCAGCAATTAGTATTTTAGCAAACTCTTCAACTTAAAATTTTTTGGGGGTCACTGCAGAATGGAGTCTTACTATGTTGCCCAGGCTGAGCTCAAACTCCTGGACTCAAGCAGTCCTCCTTCCTCAGTCTCTGAAGTAGCTAGGACCACATCATGCTAGGCTCTTCAGCTGATTTTTATGCATGTTGAAGTCTGAGAACCACAGATCTGGAGAATTCATGGTGTTATTCAATTCAGTAAAGCTTGGTGGACGACAGAACTTAGATGGATTATCAACAGTGTACTTAATGAAATTCCTTAAATGCTTTGTTTTGTTGGTGTTTAATTCATCTTAATCTCTGTCATTGTTCATGTAGTAAATATTCATTAAATGTTTGAATTATACAGAAGAAAAATATTGCACACTTTATATATGCTAGGTACTGGTGACATCAAATGGTGTCTACCTGGATTATTTGCTGTCAAATATCTTACACTCTTACACTGTAGTTATATGAACTAGTTATATAAACAGTTTATACTTACATAAACTAGTTATAATTATATAAACAGCAAATTATATTTGCTGTGAAATATTATTTGCTATGAAATATCTTATACTTTTACACTGTAGTTATAATTATATAAACAAGAATGCTAAAATAGATTGTGTGTTATTTTCCCAATTAATGTCCCTGATAATGAAGACCATCATAATCTAAAGGAGTTAGAAGTCATCTGTTAGAAGTACCAGAGCTAAGGAGTGAGGTAATGACAATGAGAAAAATAAAGGCAAACTAGGATTAAAGTAATGTAGAGCTAGAATGAGGCGATGACGAGGAGAAAAATAAGGTTAAGTGGGAAGTGGAGAGAGAAGGAGGAATAGAAGAAGGAGAGAAAAAAGTGAATCACTATTGCTTACTATTATTTATAATGTGATAGATGTTTTACATTGGATTGATTCACCCTGTGATGCTCCATTTCACAAATTAGGAAATTGTGGCTCATAGATATTGAGGAAATTGCCCAGGTTTACACATTCAATAATGTCAGAACTGAGTATCAAAAATTAATTGACATGCAAGTCCATGTTCTAACCACTACATTACAATGCATTTCAAGCAGGAGGGAGCACATGAGGTAAAAATCAAGTTGAAGGAATGTGTACCATAAGTCTGATAATGGAACCAGCAAAGAGTATTTGTGTGGTTATCTGTCTGGGGGTTTAAAGTGGAGTAGCAAGAAATGGGTGAAGTTGGGTGCACAAGACAAGTTTGTGGCATCTATCAGGATAAGGCTGGTGCAAGAACAATGTTTTAAGTAGGTACTCAGATTAAAATGTAGGAAAAAAAAACCAGGACTTGAGACAATATTAGGTTAATAACAGAGAAAAATGTGTGTAAAACAAAAAGGACCATTTCCTGTTCCTCATCACCACCATTTTGTCTTTTTTTCCCATTTGCAGAGATCCACAGTTTTTAAAATCTCTTGCATTTTCTAAGTAAATCTAAAAAATACTTTTACTAGTTTCCTTTATTATTTAAACTTAAAATTACCCATGAAAACTAAATCATTTTGCATTTTGCAGATAAAAGTTATCTGAGAAATTCATTTGCCTCTCCAAGTAAATTGCACAGCTGTTGGTATTCATAACTCTACCATTTGATACACTTAAAACTTATTCATTTTTGAAGAATAATTTCAAATTTGTCATTTATTTACCTATTGGATATATGTTGACATATCAGTTTTGTATATACATGTTTATAAGGGAAGTATATTACAGAGTTCTTCAGGTATTATTTAAATTTATTTTTGCTTAATGTTATATATAGAGGGTTTATTTTCTATATAATCCATAGATGATTAACAATAACTTATACTTTATATGTAAATTGAAAAAGAGACAGGTCAAGAAAATATGTCATCTTAAAAAAATATTAAAATAAAAACAACAGAAAGGACACTATACAAATTGAGCTTTTGGTGGTGTTATATGACTCAGAATAAAGGAAGACACATGGCTACTTTTTTGAGATGAAACTATGAGACAAGAAAAAAATAATAACATCTGCAAAATAAAAATAATCTGTGACATTAAAACTTTTTTCCAACTTTTATTTCAGGTTCAGGGGTACATGTACACATTTGTTACATGGGAAAATTATATATCACAGGGATTTGGTGTCCAGATTATTTTGTCATCTGGATAGCAAGCATAGCACCTGGTAGATGATAGTTTTTCAATCCTCATCCTTTGTCCATCCTCTGCCCTCAAGTAGATCCCAGTGTCTATTATTCCCTTCTTTGAGTCCACATGTGCTAAATGTTTAGCTCCCAGTTTTAAAGAGAACATGTGGTATTTGGTTTTATGTTCCTGCATTAATTCGCTTAAGATAATGGCCTCCAGCTCTGTTTTGCTGCTCCAAAAGACATGATGTTGTTCTTTGTTATGGCTGCATAGTATTTCAAGGTGCATATGTACCACATTTTCTTTATCCAGTCCACCATTGATGGGCATCTGGGTTGATTCTGTGTCTTTACTATTCTGAATAATAGTGCATACTGACTCACACCTATAATCTCAGAACTTTGGGAGGCCAAGGTGGGAGGATCACTTGAGGCCAGGAATTTGAGACACTAAAACTTGTAAATCTACTTTAAATCTCCTTATTCTATATATGAAAATTGTCACTTTTTTTGCCCCTAGAAATACCTTTATTTGACAAATGGTAAAAACCATTATAGAATAACTTTATTATAAATTCTATAAATCAGGAAACATTTAACTCCTTGGGTTCTTTGCAGTGCCCAGAGAAAGAAAGAGGAAGGGAGGGAAGGAGGCAGAGCAGGAAGGAGAGAGACAAAGATGGGGAGGACGGGAGAGAAAGAGAGACAGAGAGAGAGAGTAACAATGTGGAAGAGACAGTTTTAAATGAAATTTTACCCATAATTGTAACTTTACTTAATTATTTGTTAGTTTGTTGATTTGTTTTTATTTCCCCACTGCTGAGAAGGAATGTAGACTGTAGGACAGGATAATAACTGTTATAAAAAATAAAGGTATATATTTTTACCCAACTTAGTAACATAGTATAAATGTGTTGAACTACTATCAAAATAATAATTTTAAAGTCCTAGAAAGAATAGTATAGATAATGCATGATAGGATTTGATACTGGAATAAATTCTAGAATAGACTGAGCCTGAATATCTTTATTATATAGAATGTACTTCAGATGGTTTTAACAAAGTTTGGTTGGGTAGTTGGGTAGATGAAAGAAGACATTTCAGTTGACTAATAGGGCATGAGCAAAATCATTGACTGAAGTGATTGGCAGAATGTTGAGAGCACCAGAACTTTGGCTATGTAAATAAATTAGTAATATGCCGATCACAGTTTCTAAGCAAGTTGATTCTGACACCGGATTGTAGCATTTCTGCAGTGACATTCATTATCTAAAAGGTTTACTTTTCTAGAACCAGCTTTGAGATCCTGCGTCTTTGTGGCTAAAGTTACCTAAAATTGCTTTGAAAAAATCTTAGTTTGATATCCTATAAAAAATAAGCCTACATTCTCTAATCTCCAGTCTCTATATCTGGGGAACTGAGGTGTGCTCATCAATTTGACAAATAGTAAACACTCTTAAAATGTGTTTTTAATTCTCTACCTTGTTTCTGCTAAAAAGTAAGTAACTTATTTATTTTGTCTTGTGTTCTCTTGACCACATACTTTTTTATTGAGTTTACTTATTCTAAAGCTGTCTCTTAGGATTTGATGCACTCCCAAGATTATTTTTGAAATGACTTACTTGTTTATAAACCTAAAGTGAACTTTAATAAGTGAACATACTTTTATTATCAATTCTATAAAGCTTGGTAATATTTTACTAAGAGTTTTAGAGTGTCTGTCTTTACAAGCAGTTTTGTAACATCTATTTTTCTTAAGCAAATTATTTTATTGAAAATGAAAATTTAAAAATAAATGTGCAATGGACACTGTATGAATTAAAAGCATTAGCAATGAAACAAAATGGTTTAGAACATAAGCTTATTTAAATCAGGCAGATCTGGATTTGAATTCTGGTTCTATCAATGGTAACTGTGTAATTTGGGGCAATTCATTAACTTCTCTGTCCCTAGGCTTTTTGCATCTGTAAAATGAGGTCATTAATACTTTTACCCTGGGTTGTGGACAAGGTTAAGCATTCCCTACAAGGCTGCTAAGTCATATGCAAAATATCACAGTAGTCATACTTTTCTGTTTTCTAGAATATTTTATGTGATGAAAAATTTTCCATAACTATTCTAGAAGACTTAGGAATGTATCTATAACTGAATTGGAGTTGGGGAAAAGTAAGTTATTGATTAAATCCCCATGTTAACTTTTCATTTTAACTCTGAACTTCCAAAACATCTTGCAGTTTATTTTCCTTTTGACTTGTAAACTCTGTAGATGTTAGAGGGGAGCAAGAGGGCAGAGGGACACAATTTAAGACGTAGAAAAATGTTTCTTTACCAACTTCAGAAATTTGTTCAGGGTTTATCAGGTTGTAAAAATCTGGAGAGTAAATGAATTATTTCAGATATGGTACTGTAAGATACAGTAGAATTCCAAGAGTTTGAGAGTCAGAGAGATCTGTGTTTATTCACTTTCTAGATGTATAACCTTTGGTAAGTGGTTTTATTTTTCTAAGCTTTAGTTTCTAAATCTAAAAAATGAAAAGCACTCTTCTTGTGAGTGCTAAAAAGCACTGAGTGCCTTTTAGGTGCTAGAGATATTGGTAATCTAGTATTGGTAATCTAACATTACACAGAAATAAAGGACCTATCAAAACCAAAATTAGTAGAAATATGAAAGTATGGGTACTGAGATTTCCTGTAATCTACATGTTTAGATGCCTCTATTGGTGAGACAGTAATTCAGCTAATGATGTGTATTTATTAGACAAATCCTGAAATGTTCTTAATTAATTATACTCATAACTAGTTATAACTCTCATTTTATTAAGATGATTTTAAGAAAAATGTCAAGCAAAAATGTATTTGTGTGCATTATTTTAAAAAAAACTTGTTTAGAGTCTCATTTTAGTTATGTAGGATATTATTTAATGGGATTTACATAAAGGCTATGTAGTCACATATTATTAAGTTTGTGAGTCTCTCTGCCTTTCTGTTTCTATGGACATATGTATGTATGCATGTATTTACTTTTGCCTTTGTCTTCTTAGATACTCCTCTATCTGGGAATTTGACTATAGCAAGTACTAACATTTGCTCTTTTGTTTTTGCTAACTATTCATGATACTCAGCAGCAATCGGCTGTATATGTATTCTTAACTGGGTAAACATATGTCTGCTTACTGTATGAGTATATATGTAAGAACCTTTAACCAATAAATAGCATACAAACTGGTTTCTGATCCAGATTTTAAACCATGGTTAATTTCAAATGACTAAACTATTTAGTGCTACTTAGAGCCAGTGATGCTTTAATAAAACCATTTGGTGACTACCACATAAAGCTAAACAAAAAAAAACCAAAAGACAAAAGAAAAAAAAAAAAAGGACAAAAGCAGTTAAAATTGAAGTCTGTATAAGAGAGAGAAAACTAGTTTGAAAGCTTAGAGAACTGGGTTGAAATTCTGACTCTCATACTTAGTAGCTATTCAACTTAGGACAAATTCATTAATTTTGCCCTAAGAGCCTCATGTTTTATTAAAAGCAAATTAGTAATACCTGTCCTTGTCATTAAATGAGAGTTGTGATAAAGTTGAAACAATGTCTGTAAAACTATGTTGTATAATAGAAAATGCATTACAAACATGGGTCATTAAAATTATCATAAATTTAAAAGGGAATATAATCATTTCACGGTATTCTGATTCTTTATAAGTCTTTCATGCATATAAGAGAGAGAAGACATCAAATGTGGTGCCTATACTTTCTTTTTTTTTTTTTTTTTTTTTGGAGACGGAGTCTTGCTCTGTCACCCAGGCTGGAGTACAGTGGCCGGATCTCAGCTCACTGCAAGCTCCGCCTCCCGGGTTTACGCCATTCTCCTGCCTCAGCCTCCCGAGTAGCTGGGACTACATGCGCCCGCCACCTCGCCCGGCTAGTTTTTTGTATTTTTTAGTAGAGACAGGGTTTCACCATGTTAGCCAGGATGGTCTCGATCTCCTGACCTCGTGATCCGCCCATCTCGGCCTCCCAAAGTGCTGGGATTACAGGCTTGAGCCACCGCACCCGGCCTATACTTTCATTCACAGAGCATAAAAATAGAAAAAACAGGGCCTGGAGTTTTAGGGGATAAGAAACAGTACATTTCATGACTCTCCAGAATTACAAGTAATGTGTCTCTGAAACCTAATAATGGATCCATGAATTTTGAATTGTAATGCCTTATCAGTCTGAAAGTAGAACAAAAGTCTACAAAATGGAATTCCTGCCCTTGGCTGCTATTATTAGTTAGGAGGCAACCAGGAGTCCTGACTTCATGAATGACACTGATTATAATGTTTCAGTTCCCTGAAAACCTCACGGCATGCGTAATTTATATTTGTGACTTTTATTTATTAATGCATGTTAAGACAGAATAACAAGGAATGTAGAAATAAGTATGGATTCTTCTAATAGAACAAATAACTAATGCAAAACAGAAGACTGACTTATGAAACAGGTTAATAAGAAATTCTATAGTGAAAATAACACAAAGTTGATTTCCTACCGGTCTAATTAAAATCCTGAATTCCTGAGAGATTCATATGAACTGACACAGATAATACTGACTTTATATCTTCAACCAATTGGTTGAAATCATATTTCTAAAATATTCTTTATAGAATTCAAAGTTCTATCCTTCACCTTCCTCTTTTTGTTGAAAGATTTATTTCCATCTATTAGAGTAGACTTATATGGGAGATGATACATGAGAGTATAAATCTGTGTCATTTCATTAGCTTAGCATTGATATTGATAGCTAACTCTTGCTGTCATCAGCTTTTTAGATAAAAATAGTTTTATTTTAAAAGTTTAATAGATAGTTTGCCCCATTTACCTTTTTAAAATGAGAAGCAAACATGGTAGGATCAAGGTAGAAAATTAAGCAGCATAATTCTGAAGAAAACACATTATAAGCACTATCTAGTTACTAATTAGACTCTAGCAGAAGCCTCATCTGCCATGATTAATGTACTCTTAACCAAAGAAAAAAATGAGTCATCGCGTGTGTGAAAGAGATTTGGTTAACACTGCAATTAATCTTTCCATCTATGGGAGAAAATTATTTCCTGCAGATTTTACTTAGCTAACAAACATAGACAAATTATCCTAGTTTCAGGTCAAAATAATTTCAAGCTATAGCTTTCCTGTGTTTCAGTACTGATGAATTTGATCTACCATATTCCTTATATGTTGGTTTCTGTATGCTTTCTTACCATAGATAGCTGGAGCCTTATCACACATCACTAACATCAGCAGAAATATCTCATAAATAGTACTTCTTTCAAATAATTTTATACACTTTCAAAAGCGTATCAGTTTATTCTTAAAACGACAAAAACAAAAAGCAAAACAAAAAACCCTCAAAGCTAAAATGTTATATGTTGTTAACCTAAGACAAAGGCAATGAATGAATGAATGATGACGCTGAATATGAGAACAGTTTTGATCAATAAAACTTGAGTAGTCACTCCTGCCAATATTACTTCCCTCACTTTAATTAGTTCATTATTTAATTAATACCATATGTTGTGACACCAATAATAACATTCTAGGAATACAAAGAGTCATTGAAACTATTTATGAAAGGAAACTCTCTATAATCTTAATTAATAAGTAGTTTGTAAGAGATTCTTTCAACTTGATGATAGCATTTGCAATTATTAATAAGAAATACTCCTTCAAATGCTATCCCTTCCTGACACTGAATATCATTCTGTGAATTGCTCTCTTTAGGTAGAAAATTGATTTTAGGCAGAGATAGTATGTTACATTGAATCATGAATGTTTTCAAAATGTGTTTAAAACACATTGATTGAGTAGAAAGTAATAATATAAATTAACAGTATCTGGAATTGAAGAGATAATCTCTGGATTATACTATGGTCTCAGGTGTATTGCTATAACTCGAGAACAATGGTTTCTCCTTTATAACATGATGAATAACTTTGTCCCTAAAATAATAATTTATACTATAGATGAGGTGATTTTTGTTAATAATATAATATTAGAAAGCTATAAACCTGGTTTATATTATTTTGCCTATTCAAATTATTTTTCATGTCCATAGTCATGGATTCTCTTGTATAATTTTATCTAATGAGAAGAGCATAATTTACTATGAAAAGACATGTGTAAAGTGAAATAATAAGTCATGGCAGATACACAAGTTGAATTTAGTATTGCATGATTATTTGGCATATAATTTGAGTAAACTTGTTGCTCCGCTTACTTGTCCATTCACTTATTTGGTTCTTTAATTATCCCTTCAGTATTTAACAGGTAATCACTTTATACTATGTACATTTAATCACTGGAAATACAAACATAAAGACATAGAATAATTTCACATAGACTTCACTTTCTTTTTTTATTATTATATTTTAAGTTCTGGGGTACATATGAAGAATGTGCAGGTTTGTTACATAGGTGTACACATGCCATGGTGGTTTGCTGTACCCATCAACCCGTCATCCACATTAGGTGTTTCTCCTAATGTTATCCCTCCCCTCACCCCCACCCCCTGACAAGCCCCGGTGTGTGATGTTCCCCTCTCTGTGTCCATGTGTTCTCATGAACTCATCCCTTTTTTATGGCTGCATAGTATTCCATGGTGTATATGTGCCACATTTTCTTTATCCAGTCTATCATTGACGGACATTTGGTTTGATTCCAAGTCTTGCTATTGTGAACAGTGCTACAATAAACATACATGTGCATGTGTCTTTATAGTAGAATGATTTATAATCCTTTGGGTATATTATACCCAGTAACAGGATTGCTGGGTCAAATGGTATTTCTAGTTCTAGATCCTTGAGGCATCTCCACACTGTCTTCCACAATGGTTGAACTAATTTACACTCCAACCAACAGTGTAAAAGCATTCCTATTTCTCCACATCCTCTCAAGCATCTGTTATTTCCTGACTTTTTAACGATTGCCATTCTGACTGGTATGAGATGGCATCTCATTGTGGTTTTGATTTGCATTTCTCTAATGACCAGTGATGATGAGCCTTTTTTCATATATTTGTTGGCTGCACAGATGTCTTCTTTTGAGAATTGTCTATTCATATCCTTCGTCCACTTTTTGATGGAGTTGTTTTTTGTTTGTTTGTTTGCTTTTGTTTTTGTAAATTTGTTTAAGTTCTTTGTAGATTTTGGATATTAGTGCTTCGTCAGATGGATAGATTGCAAAAATTTCCTCCCATTCTGTAGGTTGCCTGTTCACTCTGATGCTAGTTTCTTTTGCTGTTCAGAAGCTCTTTAGTTTAATCAGATCCCATTTGTCTATTTTGGCTTTTGTTGCCACTGCTTTTGGTTTTTAATCATGAAGTCTGTGTCCATGCCTGTGTCCTCAATGTTAATGCCTAGGTTTTCTTCTAGGGTTTTTATGGACTTCACTTTCTAGCTAAACATAATATGATGGTTAATTTTATGTGTCAAATTCACTGGGCCAGAGGTGCCCAGACACTTGGTCAAATATTATTCTGGGTGTTTCTGTGAGGGTGTTTTTGATGAGATTAACATTTAAATTGATAGTTGAGTAAAGTAGATTGCCCTCCTTAATATGGGTGGGTCTTTAGCCAATCAGTTGAAGGCCTGAATAACACTAAAGCCTGGCTCTCTCCCAAGTGAGAGAGGATTCTTTTTGACTAATGGCCTTCACACTAGAATAATAATAGCAACTGGGCAGTTGTCTACATATTTTGGTTAACTCTCTCTACAGTTTACATTTTACTAGTCCCTCCATTGAATAAATATTGCCTTTCCAATAGAGAATCTTCCCTACAATTCAAACTCTTTACTCAAAAAAAAAAAATCATTTTCTTCCTTATTGCTAAGGCTCAGATATGAAATTTATATCTACCATTCATATACCTGAGAGAGATTTTTGTTAGGTGTATGGATAAAGAATTAGGGTACAGTGTGTATCTTGTCCTGGTGCCAATTTTTACAAAGTTCTCAAGTCCAGGTGTGGAATGGCTTCTTGAATTGTCACATTCTGATTATGACAGAGCCAAAAACTCTTTTAATTCAGCTATTCTACAGTGTAGGGTAGAACGTTATTTCTAGAATTTGTTTTTTTTAGACTGAAAAATTTTGTTATTTGTACATTTAGCAATGCTTTTCTGCTAGTGATTTTTGTTTTGTTTTTGTTTTTCATTATCAAGAATTCTGACCCAAAGAACAGTCATATATGTCAATTTCAAGTTTTGTTTTAACTTTGAGAAAACCTAGAGAATAATTTTATGTAAATTTAGTAATCTGCAAATTACGGTACTTGGCCTAAAATATAGGTCTTCTAGGAAAATAATTCAGCTAGGAAATTTAACCTGGAAAATTAAAATTATAATTTTTTACCTTATCTGTTATTAAAGATTCAGGAATATGCTGGAGTTTTCACCTTTACTTGGTGGTCAGGTAGGTATGTGAGGAGAATTTCTAGAGCAATTAGGGGAGGTTAGAAACTTGAGGAGCATTGCAAAACAGTTTCTCGAAGGACTGGAAGAAATCCTCACCTCACCATAAATGTTATTAGCATTAAGTTACATGTGAAGAATCTGAATGACAAGGAAATTTGCCTAATCAATTAAGGTTGCTTTTGTGTCTGTCTTTCTTTGTAGTATTTTCTATGAAGCAATGTTAAAGGGCATTGGATGATTTTTATCTTATCACTTAGAGTAATTTTTAAACCTCTTTACCATTGTATTATAACAACTGCCCAGATTAACAGCAGACGTTAATTTACCTAACAGTATATACTATTTTTATGATGATATAAGCATGTCAAATAGATGAAAGATTATGCTAGATTACCAGTTTTTTTTTCTTTTTTTTTTTTTTTTTTTTTTTTTTTTTTTTTTTTTTTTTTTTTTTTTTTTTTTTGTCCAGATGGTATTTGGTACATTACTTGAAATGTTTTGGTATTTAAAATAGAAGTTTTTGTTTTTGTTTTTGTTATGTTTTTCTCTCAGTAGAGTACACCAGGTGACAACTACACTGTAAAGGGAGTAGTGTGTAGAGAGGATCCCTTCACTGTTCTATGATTAATTTTATCAACTCTTGCTAAAATTAGGAGTGAATAAATCATTAACAGAGGTAACAGAAAACAATTAGATAATGATAAGGTAAACTAGAAATGAAACTCTGGATTGCAGTCCTTGAGCTCAAAATATCTGGAGTGATAACACTGAGCATGGCAGAGGGCCTGCAGACCCCTGTAAGCCCTGTGGAGTGGCAGTCAGAACTTTCCAGGCAGAAATTGAGCACTAATGCATTTTGTGCAAGTAAATAGTGCTGAGCAATTCTTCATTCTCATGCAGGTATATCTGTCTTCAGAAGTGGTCAGAAAATCAGTATCTGCCAACATTTAGATGTGGTACAATGATGGAGCAATGGAAATAGCAATAGTCTAAGAAAAAAGTTAATATTTTACTCATTTTGAAAAGTAATTATAAGTTGAAGAATTTAACTGTCAGCAATCCTGACTCAAAATGTGTGCAATAAAACTTTCTGGTCTAGGCAGTTATAACTACAAGTTTAAAATAATGTTAAAAGATGAGTTCAGAAATTATTATCTACTTAGAGACTTCCAAGTTGAAAGACAAAAGTATTTATAGTGGTTAAAGTGTACCTTAAGCAATATATTGCTCACTAAATTATTTTTGGTCCAAGAAAACATGTAATAATGTAGTACACTTTGGATGCATTTACTGCAAAGTAAAGAAACAAAATACAATCGAAGCCTCCAATTTATTCTGACCGTATCTCTTCTCCATTGTCTCTATCCAGAGGTAACGTTTACCCTGAATTTGGCACTTAAATTCTGATTCACACTTTAACATGTTATCTCATATGTAGTTATCTCCCAGCAGCATGTAATTTGTGTTGCATATATTAACATTCTATTAAAGATAATATATTTTAAGATCATTTTGAAATTTACTTTTATAGTCAATGTTTTAAATAATTATCCACGTTAATATAAGCAGCTCTTGTTCCTTCATTTTAGTGCCTATAATTTGCTCTATGTGTGAACAATACAGCATCTTCAATGCAAATTCAAGCAGCCTTCAATTTTTCAATATTGCAAACAATGCTATAATGAACATTCTTGTACTCCTCTCCCTGGACACATATGGCCATTTCTGGGGGAAGTGTAATTGCTGAGTTGTAATATATGTGCATCTTCCACTTCACTAGAGAGTGTAAAATTGCTCTCCAAAGGGGCTATGCCAATTTAAAATCTGTCAGCAGTGAATAAGAGTTCCCTTTGCCCCATATTTTGCCATTAGTTATTGCTATTTTTAAAAATTTTTGCCAATTTGACGGGTGTAAAATTGCAGGTAATTATTGCTTTAATTTGCATTCTCCTAATTACTAATGAGTTTGAGCATTTTTATATGATTATTGGTTTTGCGGATCACCTCTTCTATGATTTGCCTTAATTTGTTGTAAGCTCAGCAAAACCTTTTGAACAGCATTTTTTTCATTTTATTCAGAATTCATAAGTGTTTAATAGAAAAAAATTTTGAAGGTTTTTGTTTGTTTGTAATATTGCTCTAAATGATTGATGCTTGGTTCTCACCTGCAAAATTCTGATTTAGTTGTTGTGCAATGCAGCATAGGCATTGGGGTTTTTATAAATTCCCCAGGTAGTTCTAAGTACAGTAACATTCAGGAATCTTTGGATTAAGGTGATTTTGAATTGTTATTGTCCTAAAATGAACAAATCAAATGGTGCTCTATTATTCACTTATTATTGTCCTAGAATCAACAAATCAAGTGGTGCCTTATTGTTCAGTGAACATTAATAAAAGAGGTGGGGATTGGTGGACAAAGGAACAGAAATCATTCAGTTGGCAAATGAAGGTGAAATATTTTAATTTGTTTACTTGATAAAATATCCTGCCACCATTGGGTAGATAAAGGACTTAATCTGATAATACTGAGGACATTCATTTGTTTTCTGACAAAGAGGGAAAAAGTGTTCAGGGAGGGAAATACAATCCTGCTCAGCTATTATAGTAAGAACATTGAATATTAAAGACAGTTGATTACATGAATGGACTTCAGTCTGGTCGAAAGTTTAGACCTTCTATGGAGAAAGTTTTTCTGAGAAATGAACTTTTCTTCACCCAGTTTGGCAAAATAAACATGAACTGAAACTCTTACTGGTGACTGGCACTCCTGGGCAGACATGCCCAAAGCCCATGTCTCTGGAGAAGTTCTGGAAAGGAATAAAAATCCATGTGAAAATGAAAAAGGATGTTCTGGAAGAACCTAGGAGATACTTATCGCTATGCACCTCCACTTCAACCTCTCAGTTGGCAGCATCAGCAGCAGGCCACCTCTTTGGTTCTTGGAGGTTTTGGCAACTCCATTCAGACTGAGACTGTGCTGTATAACTTGTCTAATGCAGAGATTTGTGTTCAGTGAACCATATCCATTTCTATTTTAAAGAAACTCATAGCCTTCACCTGTGTCAGCTTGAGACAACCACGCACCTGCTGTTAGGGTCAACAGAGCTCACTATTACAACAAAGGAAAATGAATTGCTGTCACTGGCCTGCATAGGTAATGCTCCTGCTGCAGAGCACAAGGTAGATTGGCAGGTGGAAGCCTGTCTACTCACACACTTTGACTCCCAGAGATAAGTTTACCTTCCTGCTGTAATTTATTACTTATATATGCTGTATATGTATAAAAAAATACTTTTATTTCAGAAATTCTAGTTATATTTTACTTTCTTATCTTACAATATTAAGAATTTTAAAAAATAGAAATTCTGGTCTTTGTCATTTTATATCATTCTTTGATGATTATTGTGGAGTAAAATAATTTTTATATTAAACCATTTAAAAATTCTGGGCTAATTATAAACCTACAGAGAAATTACAGTGATTGTACACGAGTTCCCCTATATTCCTCAACATATTTCCTTCTTTGCTGACAAATTTTACAACCATAGTGCAATTATCAGGAACAGTAAATTAACATTGCTACAATATCATTAATTAAACTGAAAACCTTTATCAAATTGCACCAATTTTTCCATAAATGTCCCTTTTTCTATTTTAGGATCCTATCCAGAATCCCACATTGCATTTAGTTATTTATCACTAGTCTCCTTCAGTATGTGGGAGTTTCTTGTTTTTCCTGAACTTGATTAATGCTTTTAAAGAGTGTTGATTAGTTCTTTTTATTTTTGATCAGTTAATTTTGTTCCTCAATTTGTGGTTGTACAATATTTTCTGATAATTAGAATGGCCATGCCTTTGTGGCAAGAATACCACAAAGATGATGTTGTGCTCTTCTCAGTGCATTATACTAAGTTTGTCATGTCAATATGCTTAATGAGGAAGATAGACAGTTTGTTAAAAACCATAGTTTAAGGGAATAGGTTGAAACTATTGAAATGTGTGAGCAAATAAATTAATTAAGTGCCATCTGAAAATACAAATGCCATGACTGATGTGCTATTGATACCTCACAATGTGCTTGACAGTGAATAGTACAATAAGGTCACTCCACCCTTAACCAGTTAAATAGTCAAAAGCAGTGTCACACAACATATAATTTAAGAAGTAAATGCTTACATTTTTTTCTTATTATTGTGGAAATGCAAATAAGCCTAAAAATTGACCTCTCTTGTGCAAAATCCCCAGCAACAATTATATGGAACTATCAGTTTTGAATCAATACTTTAAATTCAATCATATAAATTGTGAAGGAAATCCACTAGAATATTCTGCAACTTGTGAGAAGTCTTGCCTTGGAACAGTATAGTGAAAACTGCAATCAAACAGTCAAGTAGATTGCTTAAAGCTAAAATTCAGATCTGTTTCAAAATTACATTGAAAGGTGAAACTCATATAACTGGAGAAATATGGTGATGTTCTGTTTTGTAGCCAAAGTGAAAAGACTTTAGGTGAAACCCACAGAACACTAATAAATTACTTTCAAATGCTATATTTGCCATGCTTAAATGCATATTTAATTAGTTTAAAAATTAAGATTATTTTGTTTTCTCCATTATCTTGTTTTCTTTCTTTACTTCTTTTTCATCTTCTTAACTATGAAGTCCTATAAGTAAATAATTTAGCAATTTTGTTGCCCTTTTAAACTCTCTTCCTATCTCTATATTCAGCTACACATTTTTCTTACCAGATACAAATTTTTATGGGCACATTACTTCTCATTATAATTAACATAAAATGATAGTGTTCCTTTTAATGGAAAAGTAACTTTAAACTTTAAAGTATAAATGATATGTATTTGTAATTTTGCTCAATGTATAATTATGTGATAAAAATATTTTCTTACTACAAGTACCCTTTTAGCAGCTGCAACGTCATCACTTGTCATTTTGCCTGTCCTTCGTAGGCTGTACACATTAGCATGAACTGGAAATAACACTCAGAAAGCAATTTGAGAAACAATTTTTTTTTGCAAAAACAATGCAAAAGTATTTTAATGATAAAAAATGACATATGAAAGTACATTAACAGAATTCTGACACAAAATAAAAAGCATTCATGAAGAACTAAGTTATTTTATACAGAGCACACTATAAACTTTTTGATCTGATGAATTAAATAGAAATATGCTTAGCAATATTGACATAAAAATAATCTGTAGTATGAGGATTAAAATTTGTTTAACAGGATAGTTTATCAAAATTTGCAGATATTCTGTGTTTGATGGTTAAGAAATGTTAAAAAAATTAAATTTTTCATTCCTTTGTTTTGAGATCACAATGTTGTATGATATAAGCTACCAATAACCACTATGTCATGTACTGGACATTGACTCCCCAGATATTTTACCTCCTTACTTTTTCAGTAATATAATTTTTAAAAATTATTTTAAAGTGCTCTCACCTTACAGAATGTGCATGCGAACTTATTTCATTCAACTTCCGTATTCAGAGATGATGTAATAAGGTCACTTCAGAAGTGTCTTATCACTTTTAGATACCATCAACTATAGATGATTTCAATTGACACTCTAGTGTGATTTTCACAGTCTCCTTCCATTACTGCTTACCAACTGGTTTTAAAAGGCAATTGGTTTAAAAAGGCAAAAGTACTATTAATATACTCTACATGCAATTTTTAAAAACTGTAGCAAAGTCTCTGGTTTAGAAAAGAAAGAAAAGAGAAAATTCTCATTCTATTGATTGGACCATATGAACTAAACAGAGATATGGAACATTGAGGAAAGTCTGATAGTTTTACATCCCTTCCCTCCAAATTGCTTTTTTGTCTTTTTAATTTTTTTTAAATTTTATTTAAATAGTTTTGGGGGTACAGGTGGTTTTCGGTTATATGGATTAGTTCTTTAGTCATGATTTCTGAGATTTTGTTGCAACTATTACCTGAGCAGTGTACATTGTACCCAATATTTGGTCTTTTATTCCTCAGCCCCCTCCTAACCTTTCATCACAAAATCCACAGTATCATTCATATGCCTTTGCATCCTCATAGTTTAGACCCCATATGTAAGTAAGAACATACCATATTTGGTTTTTCATTCTGGAGTTACTTTACTTAGAATAATGGTCTCCAACTCCATCCAGGTTTCTCTGAATGCCATTATTTCATTCCTTTTTATGGCTGAGTTGTATTCCATGGTGTGTATATACCACATTTTCTTTATCCACTCATTGGTTGATGGGCACTCAGGTTGGTTTCATATTTTGACAATTGCTAATTGTGCTGCTATAAACATTTGTGTGCATGTGTCTTCTTCATATAATGACTTCTTTTCCTCTAGGCAGATACCCATTAGTGGGATTGCTGGATGAAAGAGTAGTTCTCCTTTTAGTTGTTTAAGGACTCTCCATACTGTTTTCCACATGGTTGTATTAGGTTGGTGCAAAAGTAATACTAGTTTACATTCCCACCTACATTGTGAAAGACTTCCCTTTTCACCACATCTACACCAACATCTATTATTTTTTGACTTAATTATGGCAATTCTTGCAGGAATAAGGTGGTATCTCATTGTAGTTTTAATTTGCATTTCCCTGATAATTAGTTCTTTTAAATATTTTTTCTTCTAAATATTTTTCTAAATATTTCTAAATATTTTAAAATATCTTCTAAATATTTTTCAACATGTATTTTTGAAAGTGCCATGTGTAATAGTGGAAATACATGATCAAATGCCTAAATAAGGACATTATAGCTGGGGATGATTTGAGATTGGTAATGTTCTTCATTCATTTTTAAATTTATTTTCTTAGGGAAAAGATACCCTCAAAAAGAAATGAACAAATGGGACTGTTGTGCCCTAACTGTGAGTGGATTTATATTTTTATGATTTCTTTTCAGTCCTAAGACATTCCTGATGTGTATATGCTTTTACATTTTTCTCTCATGCAATCTGATATTGGTTTGGCTCTGTGTCCCCATCCAAATGTCATCTCGAATTCTACTCCCATAATTCCCATCTGTTGTGGGAGGGACCTGTTGGGAGAAAATTGAATCTTAGGGGTGGTTTCTCCTATGCTGTTCTCAAGGTAGTGAATAAGTCTCACAAGATCTGATGGTTTTATAAGGGGTTTCCACTTTTCCTTCTCTCTCATTCTCATTCTCTCTTGCTACCACCATGTAAGAAGTGCCTTTTGCCTTCCACCATGATTATGAGGCCTCCCCAGCCATGTGGAACTGTGAGCCCATTAAACCTATTTGCCTTCCCAGTCCCTGGTATGTCTTTATCAGCAGCATGAAAACGGACTAATACACAATCTTTGTGCATTTTCCTGATGGTAAGATAAATAAAAGGCTATATTTCTGCAGGGAAGAACAAACTGCCCATCTTCAATCTTTATTGGAAAAAAAGGCAGTATCTACAAATGATGTTTCTTTTTTTTTTTTTGAGACGGAGTCTCGCTCTGTCACCCAGGCTGGAGTGCTGTGGCCCGATCTCAGCTCACTGCAAGCTCCGCCTCCCGGGTTCACGCCATTCTCCTGCCTCAGCCTCCCGGGTAGCTGGGACTACAGGTGCCGCCACCTTGCCCGGCTAGTTTTTTGTAGTTTTTAGTAGAGACGGGGTTTCACCGTGTTAGCCAGGATGGTCTCGATCCCCTGACGTCGTGATCCGCCCGTCTCGGCCTCCCAAAGTGCTGGGATTACAGGCTTGAGCCACCACACCCGGCCTACAAATGATGTTCCTTAAGATTTTTAGCTGTGGCGGTTTTGAGGGATCAAATAAATAGCCTCTCTTTTCCCATTTGACTCCAGAGCTAACTGAGACATAAACACAGGAATTAAGCATATGTTATTCAGAATCTTAACTCCACTGCTAATAAACTGGCAATATGGGCTACTACACCTCTAATGAGACACAGCAAATAAGTGAGTCACTGGCAGAGTTAGAAAACATGGCTGATATTATATCATGAAGTATCACGTAAGCATTAATCCAATCTAGAGAGAGGCAGATCCTTCCAGGAAGTCCAGGAGTGGCTGAGTCATGTGTGCTCACTTTTTTTTTTTCCAAATTTACCAGTCAGGGAAGACTTCTTCCCTGGGGGTGAGAGAGTCAAGTTTTGGTGAAAGAGGCATGAACTGTTTCTTTACAGTTCTCTATGCAAACAGAAAATATGTGGAATAACTGGTCCTCCCTAAAAATGTTTCCTGGTGAAACAAATAGTGACTAGAGGAAAATGTGAGAGGGTAGTAGACATGAAACAAATTATCTTTACCTCAATGCTAGAAAGGGGTAATTTATTTACATAGAGGACCTTTCTTTGTGCTAAACACTCTATTAAAACTTAAAGATCTAGAAGTAAACCAAAGTTCTCTGATCATATAAAGGATAAAAACAAATATATATCTAATCATGTCAAGAGATTTGTAGAGAATTAAATTATGAAGATGAGAGTGAATGATAGAGGGGCTACTTTAGATGCTCTCGGAAAAATACTCTATTAATATTTGAAATTTTTTATTGTTGCTGGAAGTCAGGGACCCCAAACAGAGGGACCAGCTGAAGCCACGGCAGAAGAACATAAATTGTGAAGATTTCATGGATATTTATTAGTTCCCCAAATTAATACTTTTATAATCTTTTATGCCTGTCTTTACTGCAGTCTCTGAGCATAAATTGTGAAGATTTCATGGACACTTATCACTTCCCCAATGAATATCCTTGTGATTTCCTATGCCTGTCTTTAATCTCTAAATCCCGTCATCTTTGTAAGCTGAGGAGGATGAATATTGCCTCAGGACCCTGTGATGATTGCATTAACTGCACAAATTGTTTGTAGAGTGTGTGTTTGAACAATATGAAATTTGGGCGTCTTGGAAAAAGAACAGGATAACAGCAATGTTAAAGGAAACAAGAGAGGTAAGACTTCTGACTGCTGGTGAGCTGGATGGAACAGAGCCATATTTCTCTTGTTTCAAAGGCCAATAGGAGAACTATTGCTGAATTCTTTTTCTCAGCAAGGAACATCCCTGAGAAAGAGAATACGCCCTGAAGGTAGGTCTACAGATGGCCCCCTTGAGGCGGCCACCTTTTACGGTTGAAGGCAAAGGGATGAAATAAGCCCCAGTCTCCTGTAGCGCTCCCAGGCTTATTAGGACAAGGAAATTCCTGCCTAATAAATTTTGGTCAGACAGGTTGTCTGCTCTCAAACCCTGTCTCCTGATAAGATGTTATCAATGACAATGCATGCCCAAAACTTCATTAGCAATTTTAATTTTGCCCCATCATGTGGTCTTGTGATCTCGCCCTGCCTTCATTTGCTTTGTGATATTTTATTACCTTGTGAAGTATGTGATCTCTGTGACCCACACCCTATTTGTGCACTCCCTCCCCTTTTGAAAATCGCTGATAAAAACTTGCTGGTTTTATGTCTCAGGGAGCATCACGGAACCTGCTGACATGTGATGTCTCCCCCGGGCACCCAGCTTTAAATTTTTCTCTCTTGTACTCTTTCCCTTTATTTCTCAAACCAGCCGAGATGCTTAGGGAATAGAAAGGAATCCACGATAAATATCGGGGGTGGGGTTTCCCCTGATAGTTATGAAATAGAGAAATATAGAAAAATTTAAGCAACAGATTTGTTTTTCTCTTTGGAAGGTAGTTTTCTGCTGGCTTTTCAGCTGCTGATTTCCTCTGCAGTTCTTCATTTCCACCATAAGTTTCTAATTTCCAAGGCCAGAAAACTCTTCTCCTCCTTAGGTTTGTATTCCTTCCACAGGCTATCCAGGATTATTACTGCATTTAGTTTTCATTTTTCTTCAGTCTTGTTTTCCCTGGAATAATTCCTTTAATCTTACTTCATATTTCATTCCTTTGACTTTTTTGGAAACAAAATACAGTTATTTTTGTTCAGAATGCTACATAAATGATATTCTGTTTTTTTGTTATATTGTGTTTGTTGCTTATGGGTAATAAATTTTATCAGCTGGTTAAAATTGGCCAGATCACACAGAATCCTCAAGTCCACACAGATAACAAATAGATAAATAGATAAATAAACAGCAAATAAATAAGAAAGAGGGAAAGCTTTCTTCTTTCAGAAGAATAGTGAAATTACACATACATACACACACATATATTCACATATATGCATTATACTGTATTATATATAAAAATATAATATGTATATTTATAAAATTCTGTATTTACAGAACCAGAAAAAGATATTAATTTTAGGCATGAGAGGAAGTTTAATGAGTAACAAAATATTTAATTAGTCTCAAAGCATAGTACTTACTATATAATTCCTGCTAGATGTTCTGAAAGCCACCAAAATTCCTTAAGCCCTAGCTGTCCTCTACTCAGACCAACAGTCTATACTGAACCCAGTTTCAATGTAAGTGTGAAGAATGTTCCCTCTCATTATTCTCCATTCTCTCCCTATTCTCTCCCATTTCTTAGCAACCCCTCCTCTACTTCTTTCTCTCTCTCCCTTCTCAACCTCTCTGCTCTGTTACATAATTTATATAATTCTAGAAAAAAACTTCATTGCTGTTTATTATTCTTGGGGGCAGGTAGCTTGTCTTATTTGTCAGTGGGTCCAAGTGCTTAAAACAGTGTCTGGTTCATAATGTAAATTAACATAATCACATAACTCTTTCCTTCCTTCCTTCCTTCCTTCCTTCCTTCCTTCCTTCCTTCCTTCCTTCCTTCCTTCCTTCCTTCCTTCTTCTTTCTTTCTTTCTTTCTTTCTTTCTTTCTTTCTTTCTTTCTTTCTTTCTTTCTTTCTTTCTTTCTTTCTTTCTTTCTTTCTTTCATTTTTCTTTTCTGAAAAAAAAGTGATACTTCAATCTTGACTCACTGTAGACTCTGCCTCCCAGATTTAAGTGAGTCTCCTGCCTCAGCCACCAGAGTATCTGGGATTACAGGTGTGTGCCCTCATGTCTGGCTAATTTTTGTATTTTTTAGTAGAGATGGAGTTTCACCATATTGGCCAGTCTGGTCTCAAACTCCTGACCTCAAGTGATCCACCTGCCTCGGCCTCCCAAAGTGCTAGGACTATAGGCATGAGCCACTAGGCCTGACCTAGAATACTATTTTATAAAGGAAAGGAAATACCATTAAAAGATATACTATTTTCTTTCTGTTGTTCATATTGGATAATTTCCATTATTCTATTTTCAAGTTCAACGACTCTCTTGCCTGCCCATTCTATTCTGCTGTTTAGCCCATTCATTGAGTTACCTATTTCCATGATTGTATTTTTTACTTTGATAATGTCCATTTGCCTATCTTATGTTTTATATTTCTTTATTGAGACTGTCTAATTTTTGTTTGTTTGAAATACATTTGTAAAACCTCATGAAAACATTCTTTAGATGATTGCTTTTAAAAATTTGTCAAATAATTATCTCTGTCATCTTATTGCAGAAGTTTGATGAGTGTCTATATTTTATCCAAACTGAGGTTTTCCTGGTGCTTGGAATGATGTGAGACTTTTGATTGGAACCTGGTCATTTTGAGTATTATGTGATATGAATATGGGTCTTATTTAAAACTGTCTGTGACAACACTCCAGTGTTGGAGGTGTCTTGTGATTTCCACGTGGTGGCAGAAGTCCTGTTTACCCACTTGACCTCCACTGAGATCAGGTGGTGAGGGGCTCCTTGTTCCTGCTTGGTGATGATGAGAGAGTTGCAGCTCCTCTGTAGAACTCTGCTGGCACCACCATGGCTGGGAGGGGTGAAAGTGCCTCCTTACTTATGTGATCTCCACCGATGTCAGATGGAGAGTGGCCTCTTTACTATTGGATAGTGGTGAAAGTAATCTCTATTTTATCTATAAGGTACCACTTCAGTTGCCTCTGAGTATATTGGTTGTCCTGGCTCCTCAGCAGTATCCACCAACACAGTAGAGGTAAAAGAGAAAGTAATGGGTGTCTTCATTACCTCCCAGCTGGGAAAAATGTCTCAGGCTCCCACTTGGTCTTCCCTGCTACCCACCCTGGTGCCATATAACAGCCTAACAAGTATGAAAGCCTGGGCTCACTACTTGACCATTGCTGGCATGAGTGAGAGCTGGACACTGTTTTCTTTGTGGTATTTGCATGGAGTAGAGGAGTTATTGTCTAATAGTATTCTGTCTTGCTAGACTGCCTTTTTTCTTGTCTCTAGGCTTTTTACCCCTGTATTTGTTAGGATTCTATAGAAGTACAGAGCTAATAGGATAGATTTTATAAAAGGGAGTTTATTAAGTAGTGTTAATTCACATGGTCACAAGGTCCCACAATAGGCTGTCCACAGCTGAGGAGCAAGGAAGCCAGGCCAAGTCTCAAACCTGAAGAACTTAAAGTCTGATATTCAAGGACAGGAAGCATCCAGCATGGGAGAAAGATGTAGGCTGAGAGACTAATCCAGTATAGTCTTTTCACATTTTTCTGCCTGCTTTACATACACTGGCAGCTGACAAGATGGTGCCTACCCAGATTACGCATAGGTCTTCCTTCCCCAACCTACTGACTCAAATGTTAACCTCCTTTGGCAACACTCTCACAGACACATCCAGGATCAATGTTTTGCATTCTTCAGACCAATCAAATTGGCACACAGTATTAACCATCATGAGTGGGGGGACCCTTGTCAACTTGAACTCACACACATCTCCTAAGATCATACATAATCTTCAAATAAGAACAATAATAAAGTCATAATTATGCCTAAGACAATAAAGATATCATTTATACAACTGGAAGTGCACCAATCCCCAATCCAAATGGTATTACATAAAGTTAACAATACTTAAATCATTATATGAAGCCAACAAATCTTATGTCACATGATAAAGGAAAAAGGAAATAAAATAAAGATATTTTCTTAGTATAAGTGTACACATGCACAAACATGTTTTTAACAAAAGAAGGAGGAAATACTAATGACTATTACAGTCCTCTTTCTGCAACTGGTCATGTGGTCATAACTGGTATTGATGACTACCTTCTTCTACTGACCATTCTGTATGCCCTTTGCCTTCAGCAAGCACATCATTTTTCTTTTTTCCCCTGGTGGAACGACCCAAACTTTCATTCCTCAAGGGTCTGGGCCATTTGTAGTCCTGCCTGGGTTGGGCTGTTATAGTTTCCCATTGACCTTAATCATAGGACACGGTAATACTAAGAGACGCCCTAATGAATCTCCTGTATTCCATGCATACTCTTCCTTACCTCCGTTGTGGAGTAGTAGACTGATTTCATCTTGATAGTCTGGGTCAATCACCCCAGCCAACACTGTAACACCCTTCTTAGCCTGTTGACTTAAAGGTAGGAGGAGCCCAAAGTGTCCTGGTGGCAATCTTAACTTCCAGTTTTATGGAATTGTTGTTGTGTCTCCCGGTGGCAGCGCTTCTCCCTCTGAAACTAAGACCTCTAGGCCAGCACAATGTAATGTCATGGGAACAGGAAGCAAACATTTTGCTAGTTGATCACTAGGGGTGATAGTGAGTGATGTCGCTTCCACTTCCACGCCTTGATTACTGTACCTGTGAATCCTGGCTATGGGAGAAACAGTATCATGTATTGGAGGCTGATTCAGAACATACACAGCCCTCTGGAGAACTTTGTCCAAGCTCTGCAGAGTATTGTCACCTAGTTGGTGCTGTAATTGTGACTTCAAAAGGCTATTCCAGGCCGGGTACGATGGCTCACACCTGTAATCCTAACACTTTGGGAGGCCTAAGGCAGGCAGATCACCTGAGGTCAGCAGTTCAAAACCAGCCTGACCAACATGGCGAAACCCTGTCTCTACTAAAAATACAAAAATCAGCCAGGCAAAAATTAGCCATGCCTGGTGGCACATGCCTGTAATCCCAGCTATTTGGGAGGCTGAGCCAGGAGAACTGCTTGAACCCAGGAGACGGAGGTTGCAGTGAGCTGAGATCACGCCACTGCACTCCAGTCTGGGCAACAAAGCAAGACTCTGTCTCATCAAACAAACAAACAAACAGGGCAATCCACCATTCTGTGAATCCAGCTGCTTCAGGATGACAGGGAACATGGTAAGACCAGTGAATTACATTAGCATGAACTCACTGCTACACTTCTTTAGCTGTAAAGTGAGCACCTTGGTCAGAGGCAATGCTGTGTGGAATACCATGACAGTGGATACCATCCATGGATGGTAGTCTTGGCAGAAGCATTGCATGCAGCTTAGGCAAACCCATAGCTGGAGTAAGTGTCTATTCCAGTGAGGACAAACCTCTGTCCTTTCTATGATGGAAGAGGTCCAATATAATCAATCTGTCAGCAGATAGCTGCCTGATCACCCCAAGGAATGGTGCCATGTCGAGGGCTTAGTGTTGATCTCTGCTGCTGGAAAATTGGGCACTCAGCCGTGGCCATAGACAGGTCAGCCTTGGTGAGTAGAAGTCCCTGTTGCTGAGCCCATGTGTAACCTCCATCCCTGCCACCATGGCCACTTTATTCAGTGGATCATTGGACAGTGATGGGGTGGCTGGAGAAAGAGGTTGAGTGGCGTCCACAGAATGGGTCATCCTATTCATTTGATTATTAAAATCCTCCTCTGCTGAGGTCCCCCTTTGGTGAGCACTCACATGAAATACAATATCTTCACAGTTTTCGACCAGTCAGAGAGGTACATCCACATACCTCTTCCCCAGATTTCTTTGTCACCAATTTTTCAATCATTCTTCTTCCAAGTCCCTGACCATCCAGCCAAACCATTGGCTACATCCCATGAATCAGTATATAATCACACATCTGGCCATTTCTCCTTCCATCCAAAGTGTACAACCAGGTGCACTGCTAGAAATTCTGGGAAGATTTCCCTTCACTGCTGTCCTCAGGGATGTCCTACAAAGGGGCTGCAGTGCTGCATCTGTCTAATTTCAAGTGGTGCCTGAATATCATGCAGAACCGTCTCTGAACCAGGCCGTAGTCTTCTCTTCCTCTTTCAACTGATAACAGAGAACTCCTCATGAGACCATAGGTGCAGGTGGCGGGAGAGAAGGCAGAGTGGCAGGAGTAGAGACCATAGGCCTTTGAACCACTTCCTCATGTAACTCACTTTGCCTTCAGGACCTGCTTGAGCCCGATCATGTATATACCACTTCCCTTTGAAGATAGAATACTGTTGTGCATGACCCACTGTGTGGCTAGATAGGTCAGAAAGCACCCAGTTCATGATAGGCAGTTCAGATCACATGGTGACTTGATGACCCATAGTCAAATGTTCCGTTTTCACCAAAGACCAGTAACAGGCCAAGAGCTGTCTCTCAGAAGGAGAGTAGCTATCTGCAGAAGATGGCAGGCCTTGCTCCAAAATCCTAGCGTCCTCTACTCTGATTCACCTACAGGATTCCTGCCAAAGGATCCAAACAGCATCCTTACCTGCCACTGACACCTCAAGCACCATTGGATCTGCTGGGTCATATGGCCCAAGTGACAGAGCAGCTTGCACAGCAGCCTGGACCTATTGCAGAGTCTTCTGTTCTGGACCCCCCTCGAAACCAGCACCCTTTCGGATCACTTGATAAATGAGAAAAAGTAACACACCCAAATGAGGAATGTGTTGCCTCCAAAATCCAAATATGCCCACTAAGTGCTGTGTCTCTTTGTTGGTTGAAGGAGGGTCCAAATGCAGCAACTTATCTTTCACCTTAGAAGGAATATCTCAAAGGCTTCACATCCCTGGACTCCTAGAAATTTTACTGAGAGAAGTTTCCTGAATTTTAGTCAGATTTATTTCCCATCCTCTGGCCAGCAAACATCTCACCAATAAGTTTAATGTATTGCTA